>NC_055990.1:120299783-120522963 GCF_018446385.1 Zingiber officinale
AAAAGGGATATAGGCATGAGTTCTCTACTCCAAGGACCCCACAGCAAAATGGGGTTGTGGAGAGAAAGAACCGAGTTCTACAAGAGGCTGCACGAAGCATGCTTCATGAGTACTCACTACCGAGCTACTTATGGGCTGAAGCTGTGAATACAGCTTGCTATGTGCAAAATCGAGTTTTAATACATAGGTTTTTAGGAAAGACTCCCCATGAACTTTGGTTTGGGAAACCGCCTACAATTAAACATCTTAGGGTGTTTGGTTGTAAAGTGTTTATCTTAAACACCAAGGACCATCTTGGGAAGTTCACGGCTAAGGCTGATCAAGGGATACTGGTCGGGTACTCTCTTACCAGCAAAGCCTATCGAGTCTACAATGAGAGGACTAAATTGATTGAAGAGTCCTCAGACGTAGCATTTGAAGAAATCCCTAAATCAAATGATCAATCAAGGGATGTAGGAGAAATTCAATTCGAACTTAGAAATCTAAGTTTGAATGATCAAAACATTGGAAGAGTCGAAGTTGACTCTGAAGATGATGAACAAAGGCAACAAAGAATTCAATCTGATCCTTTGCCAGATATTGAGTCCTTGCCTGTGCCTAGTGAGACCATTCATGAGGCACCATCAACACCAAGACAATCTAGGATAGCCTCTAGTCATCCCCAAGACCAAATTGTGGGAGACATTCAACAAGGGGTTAGGACTAGGTCATTCTTCAGAAATGAGTCTAATGAAGTCGCATTGATTTCAGAGATTGAACCGAAATTAGTTGATGAGGCATTGCACGATCCTGATTGGATCATAGCTATGCAAGACGAATTAGGTCAATTTGAAAGGAGCCAAGTGTGGGACTTAGTTTCTAGACCTAAGAAGACCACCATTATTGGAACTAAATGGGTCTTCAAAAATAAGTTAAATCAAAAGGGAGAAGTTGTAAGAAACAAGGCAAGACTTGTAGCCAAGGGCTATAGTCAAGTCGAAGGTCTCGATTATGATGAGACTTATGCTCCCGTGGCACGATTAGAGTCCATTCGTTTGATGCTAGCTTTTGCTGCACATAGAGGTTTCAAACTCTATCAAATGGATGTTAAATCTGCCTTCTTAAATGGCTTCATTAAAGAAGAGGTCTATGTTGAACAACCCCCGGGGTTTGTGAGTACCGAAGCTCCAAACCACGTATACAAGCTCAAGAAAGCTCTTTATGAGCTTAAACAAGCACCTCGAGCTTGGTACGAAAGGTTGTCAACATATTTACTAGAAAAGGGTTTTGTGAGAGGCCAAATAGACCCAACACTATTTCTGCGTAGAGATGGTGAAAATATTTTTGTAGCCCAAGTATATGTCGATGACATAATTTGTGGCTCAAATAACAAGGGCTATTTGAATGAATTTATTTCTCACATGGAAAGTGAGTTTGAGATGAGTCTAGTAGGAGAATTGACATTCTTCCTTGGACTTGAAATCAAACAAACTCGAGATGGAATTTATGTCCATCAGGCAAAATACACTCAAGAGATGCTTAGAAAATTCAATATGAGTGACTCTAAGGAAGTGTCCACTCCAATGGCGACAAGCACTCGCCTTGACAATGATGAGAGTGGAAAACCAATTGATCTAACGCAATATAGAAGCATGATTGGTAGTCTTCTATATCTCACAGCTAGTCGACCAGACATACTTTTTGCTGTGGGCATGTGCACTAGATATCAAGTCTGTGCCAAGGAATCTCATTTAATTGCAGTTAAGAGAATATTGAGATACCTTAAGGGCACAATTCGAGTAGGTTTATGGTACCCTCGTACAGAGTCTTTTGACTTGATAGGCTATACCGATTCCGACTATGCTGGGTGCAAATTGGATCGGAAAAGCACTAGTGGGGGTTGCCAATTTTTAGGTTCATCTTTAGTTAGTTGGTCAAGTCGGAAGCAACATTGTGTTGCTCTCTCCACGACCGAGGCCGAATATATTACCATGGGAGAGAGTGTATGGCAATTGTTGTGGATGATACACACCCTAGAGGATTATGGACTTTCTTATAAGGGTGTACAAGTGCTATGTGACAACATTAGCACGATCAACCTAACTAAAAATCCAGTCCATCATTCTAGGACCAAGCACATTGAAGTGCGTCATCACTTCATTAGAGATCACGTAGCTAGGGGTGACATTGTGCTCACATATGTGGAGTCAAAGTCAAACCTAGCCGACATTTTTACCAAACCCCTTCCGGAAAATGAATTTAGTCATTTAAGGAGGGAGTTGGGGATGTGTTTGGCTCCTTAGGTCATTAGAACCTCACCATGATCAATAAGGACTATTAAAATGACAAGAGTAATTGGGAAACTGATTTGGGCAATTTGGGGACATCTCACACAAACGATAAGGTTTAACAAATTGTTTTTGTTTGCTAGAAATGGGGTGAGATGCTAGGAACAACCAAATTATTCAAAATGTATCATGCATCCCTTGAATAATTAGGTTGAAGAGACATTAATTGAGTATGGGGAAGGTCATTACATAATTCATGTGTATTTGACTCCTAGATCTTACTCATATATTCCAACCAAGGAAACTTGGTTGGACTTTTCCCTTTAAATCATGTAATCTTGATTGTTAGAATGTTTGATACCTTTGATCGATACCTTCCGTGATTTTGATTGAAACTAGGATAAGTCATTGAAATAATGATAGAAATTTGGACATATTTTGCCAAATTTGGGACTGAACATAACATAGCAAGGTTGAAGATTTAAGTCTTTAACCTTGAGTTGTCTATTTTGACAAACTTGAAACTTGTCTGAAATCTCAGTGTTTGTGGTCGAATTTGAAAGTCTCAGGTTATAAACAAATTCACACCATAAGAGGCCATCGTTAGGACATAGTTATGCTTGTAGATTCTCAGCGTTCTAGATATTGATTTTGAAAGTTTTACTGGAGAAACTTCTACGAACTATCAAAAATATCTAAGGATTTCGGTTACTGAAATCACTGAAAACTTCAGTATCAGACACTGATCGGGCTACAGCCCGATCAGGAGAAGATGGATCGGTCGACAGACCGATCCAAAAACTTCCCAACCTTTCTATTTGTAATCTGATCGGTCCAGGGACCGATCAGGATAATCTGATACGCTTAGGGCTCTTCTGATCGGTCCATAGACCGATCAGTGGTTCCATTGGTTAAGTCTGTGATTTGGGCTTACTGATCGATCTCTGATCGGTCTACGGACCGATCAGGAAGTTCCCTGATCGGTCCGAGGATCGATCAGCTTCGCACCTTCTGATCGGTCTACAGACCGATCAGGAGGTTCCCTGATCGGTCTGGGGACCGATCAGGGGCTTCGGAAACCTTCTGATCGGACAACCGTCCGATCATTTCTTCACTGTACACCCACTCAACCCTTAAAACCTCCCGATCCCTCTTTTTCCCTCATTCACGCGAACCCTAGCCGTCTCTCCCCACCATTCCACTCTTTTTCCTCTCTCGTTGCACAGCAAACCCTACCCGAAGCTCTAACCCTCGAAGCCCTATTCTAAAGTTCAAATGGCACCAAGGTAACTTCTTGCCTCTCTAAAAACTTGGCTTTGTGTTTTCATTTCTCACTGAATCTTCTGTTGTTTTGTTGTCTCGGTTCTTCATTGTTGATGGCTCCGGTGCTCACTCAATGCCCCATTTTATCCCATTGTGACCCCTTAGGAAGAAACCCACTGATGGTGAGGGAACCTCTAAGGAACCTACCAAGAAATCCAAATCCAAAACTTCTCCTGCTCCCTCTCGACCACAACCAGCTAGTTCCAGTAGATTCCCAAACCGCCAGTCTGAGCAAGCTTTTCAACAAAGGACTTTCAAGTTACTCCCTTGTAGGTCCGTGGATAGAAAATTCATGGATGAATTTTGCCCACAAGTGTCCGAAATCATAGCATACTACAAACTCGATTCACTAGTCTACTTGGAACGAGATATCAACTATGACCTGGTCTCTGAGTTCTATAATAACCTTCATGAGACTAGTGATCAAGGTTTTAAAACAAGAGTTGCTAAGCGGACTCTTGATTTCAGTATCTCATCTTTCTTTGAGTATCTCGATTGTCGGAGGTGTTCCGGTGATGTTTTTTCGATATTTCCTGACTTACCAGAACAATTACTTCCACCGTTTGATATCTCACCTGACGACATATATGAGTACTTCTTCAGACAGCCTAGACAAGGGCTAGATGAGCTAGATGTTGACTTCCCTACTTTTGCAGCCTTGAGATTATCTCCTCAAGATTATATTCTTTTTAAAATTGTCACGAACTGTCTTCTACCTATCACATCTAAACCATTATCAGAGATTCGACCGTATCAT
The DNA here is from genome assembly GCF_018446385.1 of Zingiber officinale. Lineage (NCBI taxonomy): Eukaryota > Viridiplantae > Streptophyta > Magnoliopsida > Zingiberales > Zingiberaceae > Zingiber > Zingiber officinale. Next base: position 120,304,131 of record NC_055990.1, read on the forward strand.
TGTCTGATGCTTTACGGGTTGCGTAGGCGTCTTGATTTTGATATCATGTCGAGTATCTACTCCTCGATCATATCATATTCTCAGCCTAGCGGCTTCACTATTTATATGCCTTATGGGCATATAATTACTGATTGGCTTGAGACCCTTCAGATTGATGTCTCTAAGGGTAGAATAATCAAAATGGTCAGGCAGGATTGTCGACTTGGGAAACGGGCATTTTCCAAGTCTGGAATCATAGGGCGAAATGGGGATGTTCAGTGGAAGGATGGGAGAGCCTTAGGTGAGTTACCACGGGGCCCTCCACGACAGGTTGCAGCTGCTCCTCCTGCTGACATTGGCGAGGCGGATCCTGATCTGCGCTGGCAGATCGCCGAGCTGGAGAGCCGCTTTGATCGACACGAGGAGATGGTGACTGCTGAGTTCGATGGACTACGCTTACGGATTGACCAGCGCTACGATGACCTGCGCGGGCATATTGACCAGCGCTTCGATGATATGCGCAGTCATCAGGTGGTGACGCAGCAGTTGCTACTCGGATGGATGGCACGATACCCGCCTCCGCAGTCTTACCCAGGCTATCCATCCTCCAGCGTGCCGTCTCAGGATTTCACCCTTCCTGCCGATGATGATGATGCTCCTCATGTTGAGGACGTTGATTGATGTAGTCTGTGTGTCACCTAGTCTGTATGTATTTTGGATGCTATGTGTTAGTCTGACCTGGATATTTGTACTTCTGATGCTACTCATATATTTATGCTCCTCGGTTTTATATTTGCTTGCTCTCTATTATGCTTCATTTTCTCTGTTTTCTTTTATTATGCTATTCCTATGCCATGATTTGATTGTATCTTTTGTCTATCTTATTGTCATATTGAAACCTTAGAGGGAACTCTAGGTTGGTTAAGAGAAGGCAGGGTGGATTAAGGGGGAGCCTTTTCGGTGTTTGACAAAGGGGGAGAGGATACCTAAGTTTAGAAATGTATGAAAGCTTAATTTTAGGGGAGAGGATAACGGGAAGGATCTTGATTCCCGTCATTGACTTGGTGGTGTATCCGTCTTAGGGGGAGGATTCCGATTTCCCTAAAATTATGGGTAAATGAGCACTTCTGATCTAAACTTAAATCGTGTTGTCAAACAACAAAAAGGGGGAGATTGTTGATACAGTCTGACCTGGATGTTGTTTTGCTGTTGACACTGATTTAAGTTTGTATCAGATATTTAACTCAGATTAATTACTAATCTAGGTTGACTTGGTTGACCTGATTCGGGAAAAAGTCCAAGTATGGAGACTTGGCACTGGAGAAGTCCAAGCAGGGAGCTTGGCACGAGTGGAAAGTCCTAACTGGGATGTTAGGCAGTTGGAAAGTCCTGGCGAGTGAAGCCAGGCAGTGGGAAAGTCCTAACTGGGATGTTAGGCAGTTGCAAGTCCTGGTGAGTGAAGCCAGGCAAGGGAAAATCCAGATGGATCAAGGGTGATCGGACATCTGGTGTTGAAAAGTCCAAGAAGGAAGCTTGGCATGCGAAGTCAGAGAGGGCTCGGTAGCTCGTTCTCTAGGACCAGATGAAGTCGGAGAGAGCTAGGGAGCTCGTTCCTCCGGACTAGGTCAGAGAGGGCTCGACCCGGACTGAGTCAAGAAGCTGGATCGGTCGGCAGACCGATCCAGTGAAACCTTGGACACCGGATCGGTCCAGTGAAACCTTTATACCTGATCGGTCTGCCGACCGATCAGGAATTGATCAGTGGCTACTGAACGTTTACTGATCGGTCTGCAGACCGATCAGAAATCGATCAGTAGCCCACTGTGATTTTACTGATCGGTCTGCGGACCGATCAGAAATCAATCAGTAGCCTACTGAGATTTCATTGATCGGTCTGGGGACCGATCAGATTAGTGCTTGATCGGTCCGCAGACCGATCAGAAGCTGCGCACCTTCGGAAAAAGCGACGCCTGATCGGTCTGGGGACCGATCAGATTAATTCCTGATCGGTCCGCAGACCGATCAGAGATGATCCAGAAATCATGGATCGGTCTGCAGACCGATCCACAGTATGGCTTGTTTTGCATGCGCTTTCTCTTATTGTTTCTGATTCGCAATTGCTTTTACCTATTTCGTTTCTAACCATCTGCTGTAAGCTTTTTCGAAGTTACAGGTTACAGATTACTTGATGTTGGATGAATTCAAATTGAGGATCATTAGTAGAAGGCGACGAAAAAGCTTTTGCTGTGTCTCGCTGCAGACAAACCAGTTTTGGTAGCAACGTCTCGTTTGCGATCTGCTGGCAGCCATTTGGTCGAAATCAGCTTGACTTGTGCTGATAGGTTCAAGCTCAGAGGTACCAGTGGAAACGAGGATGCCATTGGTGGGAGCTGAGACAATCAGACAAGGAAGAAGCGTGATTGGCGACGTCGTGGACGGTTGCAGGGATTTGCTGCAGGTTTGGCAGAGATCCGTTACAGAGCAGAGAGGCATATGAAGGTGGAGAGGAGAGGCTCTCGTAACAATGCTTTTTGTGCTCTTGCTGTGAAAAACACTGTGGAGAAAAACTCTCTGGAAGATTGAAGCAGTGTGCTTGTTCTTCGCTGATTGTGGCTGTGAGCTTCCTTTGATCATTTCACTTGAGCCACTACTGTAAGTCTTGTGCTTAATTTCTTACTGCTGTTAAAGACTTTGTGGAGAGGTTACTCCACCGAGAAGGAGAATCCTTTAGCCGGATAGCTTCCGGGGTGTGATCTACCGAAAGATCAAGAGGATTCGTCCACCTTACGGACACGCCGAGGAGTAGGGGCAAGTTATCCCCGAACCTCGTAAATCTCTGAGTTAGTGTGCTGTGCTTTCTTGTTTTAGTTTTCTAATTCCGCTGTGCTAACAAAGTTCTTGAAGTAATTTGTGTTTAGTGTTTTTCAAAGAGGCTATTCACCCCCCTCTAGCCATCTAAGGTCCCAACACCTAGGACCTAAGGTTACCGCCCCTTAGGGTTTTCCTCCACCTAGGGTTACCACCCCCTAGGACCTAAGGTTACCACCCCTTAGGGTTTTTCACCTGCCTAACCGCAGCTAGGACTTTCCTGAAACACTTATTCAAACATATTAGATCACACACTAACTTAACTTTGAATCCTTTGCCATTATCAAAACTAAGGTTCGATCGTCGGATGCTTCCCGCACCAACAATCTCCCCCTTTTTGATAATGGCAACCGAAATTCAATGTTAAGTAAAAAATATGCAGTTATGAATAAGCACAAGAAACACGATAAGCGTGATAGTAAGATAAGCATAAACATAGCTCCCCCTTAATATAAGTTATTCTCTTTGAATTTTTTTACTAATAGTCATAGCTCCCCCTTAATACAAGCTCCCTTTAAAATATTTTCTTTGAATTTTTCTTTGAATTTCTCTACTCTCCCCCTTTGCCATATATCAAAAATGAGCTAGTTTTGAAAAACATAACTTTTCAAGACAGAATTTAGCAGAAAACATTTTAACTTAGGCAAGGAGCAAGTGAAAGGCAACACCTTAGAATTGATTTTGCTTAAAGAGATATAGCAAAAAGGAGCTCTTTTTAACTTAGTGTATTTTGAGTAGTTTCCAAAAATTTTCACAGAGAAATTTTCAAGACACAATTTTCAACTTCAGAAATTTTTTGGAAAAATATTCAGGTTTAACGAAAATTTCCATGGAAAATTTTCAACTTAAAGAAGTTAATTGCAGCTTAACAAAATTTTTCAAACTTTAAAGAATCTTAATAAAAAAATTTTTAACCTAACGAATTTTCAAAAAAGTTTCAGCTTAAATAATTTTCTAACAAAATTCCAAAAAGAAGTTTCAAAATAGAGGACACTTGAAAGTTTTAAATTTGGAGAAGTTTTTGAAAAGTTGTTTAAGGCATGTTTTTGAAATGAATTTCAAGAATACTTAAGGCAAAGGAGAAGCGATAACCTTAATGTTTAATAGCTTGCCATTTTGTTTTAGTAAGGTATCAGAGCCCTAAAGACCAAGCATGAGTTAAGATTTGTTTTGATTAGGTATCAGATCCCTTAAGTGCAAGCAACAATTAAATTATCTAATTGGTGTTGATCAGGTATCAGAGCCCTAAAGTACAAGTATGCTTAATCTTAATATTTCCATTTCCTTTAGTTTGAGAGATACTTTTAGCTAACATAAGGTTATTTTTGTCTTTAACAAGTAACTAAGCAAATGTTTGTGATATCGCAACACTTTAAATTCTTAGTTTTTAAAGAGGGAGTTTAGCAAAAGAAATTTGATCAAGACTTAGTTTAGCTAAGATTTTTAAATTTAAAAATACTTTTATCAGAGACTTAGCTAAACTTATGAAGATAATAGTTTTGTTAAGTATTTAACTTTAAAAAGACTTAGTTTTAAAAGGACTTATGAAGATAATTGTTTTGATGAAATTTTGAGAATGCTTTGGAAAATACTTAGCATTTTCAGCAAAACTTAGCATGTGAAAACAATTACTTTGAGAGACACTTAGCTAATATATATATATATTTTTAACTTTTAAAAAATACTTAGCTAAATTTGAAAATACTTAGCTATATATTCAGCTTAAAAATGATTGCCTTGAGAAAACTTCTTGCCAAATAGCTAAGTTTAGAGTATAGTCTAACTAAGCTTAGTTAAAGAAGACTTGATAAAGTACTTAGCTTAAAGAGGTTTTACATAAAGGCTTAGCTTTGAAAACATTCTAGAAGAGTTATAATTTAAAAGTCAGGTCATAAAAAATTTCAATTTTAAAGTTAAGTTAAGAATAACCTTAATTTTTGAAGATAAGTAAAAATTAGTTTTTAATTTTGAGGTCAAGTTAAAATTTAACGAAAAACTAATTTTAAAACCAATTCCCCTTAATAAATGCCTTAATAAATTCTTTGAGTTCAGGAGTCCAAGCATGAGAGGTTAAAAAATATTTTCCTAATTTTCCATCTCACTCATTCTAGATTAACAAGCATGTTTAGCATATGAGTGAGTGTGAGATGGAGTTTACTTTAATTTTCAACATTGAGAATAATAGTTAGAATTCCAAATAGGTGACCATTATTTTGAAGATTTTAAAAATTAATTGAGTTTAGAATTTCAAAGAATTTAATAAATTCTAAAAAGGGTTTTGAATTCAGAGGATATTTCAAATGATTTTTCAAATAATTTTTGAAATAATTTTGAAATTAATTTTTCAAGGGTTTTTTCAAATGATTTTGAAAAGATTTTTCAAGTAATTTTAAAAGAATTTTGAAATTAAGTTTTAAAGATTTTGAAATGATTTTGAAAAGATTTCTCAAATAAATTTTAAAAGAATTTTGAAATTAAGTTTTAAAGATTTTGAAAAGATTTCTCAAATAAGTTTTAAAAGAATTTTGAAATTAAGTTGAAATGATTTTGAAAAGATTTCTCAAATAAATTTTAAAATGAATTTTGAAATTAAGTTGAAATGATTTTGAAAAGATTTCTCAAATAAATTTTAAAATGAATTTTGAAATTAAGTTGAAATGATTTTGAAAAGATTTCTCAAATAATTTTGAAATGAATTTTAAAGAATTTTTCAAATAATTTTGAAATGTTTTTTTAAAAGAATTTTTCAAATAATTTTGAAATGACTTTTAAAGAATTTTTCAAATAATTTTGAAATGATTTTTAAAGAAATTTTGAATTAATTTTAAATTCCTTAGTCATCTCACCTGATCTAAATTTTCAATCTGGGAATTCTATAATCTTTGTGAGATGAATTGAGGTTCAATTTTAGGATTATGTTTAACTTTGTGTTAGATTCAGGTTTAGCTTTGGATTCAACAAGTAAGCATTTTTTGGATAAACTTCTAGGCTATGGTGAGTCACAAGGAACTCATTAAAGTAAACATGCCTTCGAGGTTTTCCAAATAGTCTTACCCATTGAACTTAATACTAAACCTTGGTCTAACTAGTTAGGATCCATTTAAGGGTAGTTTCGGTCAGTTCCACTTGGCCAAATGCACCAGGTCGAAGCCATATCTTCCTAGACATACGATGCCCAAGTTTTCCTAACGTACTATCATCCAAAAACTTCACCAGTACTGTGCTTCAAGTTAAAATTTAACCCTTTTTTTTTTTATTAATCTATCCTTATTTACCCATCCGGGTAATCTACTCTTGTTTACCCATTTTGGGTAGATTAAGTTAGGTTACCCTGTCGGGTAAATAGATTTCGGAGTTGCCAGCTATTCTGGACACTCCTTCTATTTGATTTTTGAATTTTAAATTTTAATTCCGAATTTTGAGTTTTAGATTTATTTCAAATTTTTAAATTTGAGTTTTAGATTAATTTTGAATTTTGAATTTTGAGTTTTGGATTGATTTCGAATTTCGAATTTTGAGTTTTAGATTAATTTCGAATTTTGAATTTTGAGTTTTAGATTAATTTCGAATTTTGAATTTTGAGTTTTAGATTATGTTCTTAATATTGTTTTTCTATTAGCTCCCCTTGGATCATAGCCTCGATAAGGTCTATTGAGATAATGTATTTGATCCTTCGGGATCCAATATTGACCAAGTCCAACTTGATTAATCAATTTGGACTTGGGGACCCATGCTTGAATTATGTTTCTATTAACTAGAGACAGATATGATTTATATTTTGTTTTGGTCTTAAATCTAAGTCCGGATTTGTTGTAAATGGCTCGTTGTTTTCCAAGAATTAGATCCAAATTCTTGGAACCCAAGGTGAACCGTTCCAACGTGTCTTTGAGTTCTTTAATTTGAGTTTTCAAATTAGAATTTTCTTCCTCAAGTTGTTGGACTTGAGTCGAATTTTCAATTTGAACTGGCTCAGTTAAAGCACTCAAGTCAGTCGCTTCCTTAAGGGCTGTTACCTCCTTTTGGAGCGACTTAACCCGGACGTTGGATTTAGCCAACTTCTTTAATAAGTAAGGAATTAAATTTTCTGAATCATCTAAGCTAATACTTGAAGTTAGAGCACTTACAGTGGTTTTGGGTCCTTCAGAAACGGATACGGATCCGTGGCTTCGCTCGGACTCGGTGTTTGATTTGCTCTCGGTTTCTGAATCGGGCTCGAACTCGGACTCGGTTTCAGCAACATGTGCTAGTACTGGTAGAGCGAAAAGGCTCGCTTGCTCTTCTTCGTCCGATTCGGATTCATCTGATGACTCGGACCATGTTGTCTTCAGTGCTTTCTTCGTCTTGCTTGTTCCTGCAAATAACGCAACACCTTCCTCGGCCGGACTAGTATTAGTCTGCTCAAATAATTTATTTATTAAAACATGGTTACCTGTTTTTGTATCAGGAATACCTTCGTGTAACTCAATCAGATTCTCCCACAGCTCCTTGGCACTTGAGAATGGGTCGGCGCGATTCAGTTCCTTATTCGTTAAGCCACACTGAAGTGTATACGTTGCTTTTGCGTTTGCTTCTACCTTTTTGATAAGGTTCGCGTCCCAGTTCTCGTACGGTAGTGGCTTGCCGGCGCCGTTAGTTGGCAGTTGAAGCCCGGTTTTGACGATCATCCAGACTTCAAAGTGAGTCTGGAGATACGCCTCCATCCGACCCTTCTAATCTCCAAGATTATCTCCGGAGAAAAGCGGTGGGCGATCAGTGTTGTAGCCTTCTTGATAGGTCATCTTAGAAAGACAATCTCGCAAAATAAATACAATAAAACTTGTTCCAAGACTTAGTCTTGGATTAGTAGTGCGGGAGAGAAATAAAAATAGTAATTCAGGAATTTTGAGAAAAAAAAATAAAATATTATTAAAATATTATTAAAATATTATTAAAATAATATTAAAAAAATATTACTACAAATTTTTGAAAATGCAATATTTCGCTAATTCCAACTAATGGTGAAAAGATGAAAATTATTTTTTCAAAAACAGTTTTGGAGGGAAAAAACGAATTACAATTAATGCAATAAGTAAACTAATACCGATAACAAAAGATTGAAGAGTCTGAGCTTCGGGTTGTCGACGTCGAGTAGTAGCACTTCAAGGTCGTCTCGTTGGCAGCACTTCACAAAAGAAAGCTTGGAATTCGTTGTTCTTTGAAGTTGCACCTCAACCCTCCTTTTATATTCGGTTCCGGGCGCCTGGAGTGTGACGTGGCCAACTAACTAGGACGCTCCACGTGGCGAAGTCGCGGCAGGGATAAAGTTTGGTCCCGGGTGCCCGGACATGTTCCGGGCGCTCGGACCTCCGGGCGACCGGATCCATCCCGGGCGCTCGGACCACCTTTTTCCAGCAGGTTCCTCACATGCAAAACAAGGTTAGTCCGAGCAAAATCCCCTGCAAGACAGTGTTAGAATCTGATAAAGCACAGTAAGGAATAACTGACAGTCTTCGGACTGTCCGAGTCTGACTTAGGATTCCCAACCGGAAACCCTAGGTCGACCCGACGCCTACTGTTCCCTCTACGGGGAACGCGTCCTCACCTACTCCCCTCAGGAGAGATTACCTGATGCCAGTCCGGTCCTCCAGACCGACTGGACTTTCCGCCTAGGGTTACCACCCCCTAGGACCTAGGGTTACCACCCCCTAGGGTTTTTCTCCACCTAGGGTTATCACCCCCTAGGACCTAAGGTTACCGCCCCTTAGGGTTTTCCTCCACCTAAGGTTACCGCCCCTTAGGGTTTTCCTCCACCTAGGGTTACCACCCCCTAGGACCTAAGGTTACCGCCCCTTAGGGTTTTCCTCCACCTAGGGTTACCACCCCCTAGGACCTAAGGTTACAACCCCTTAGGGTTTTTCACCTGCCTAACCGCAGCTAGGACTTTCCTGAAACACTTATTCAAACGTATTAGATCACACACTAACTTAACTTTGAATCCTTTGCCATTATCAAAACTAAGGTTCGATCGTCGGATGCTTCCCGCACCAACATTTCCAACCTGCGAGTCTTACTTGGAAGGAAAAATAACCAAGAAGCTTTTAAGTCTAAGGGGTATGGAGCCAAAGATATGTTGGAATTGGTTCATTCTGATTTGTGTGATCCTATGACTATCCAGGCAAGAGGTAGTATCGAATATTTCATATATTTTATAGATAACTATTCAAGATACAAATACATTTACTTAATGTGCCGCAAGACTAAGTACTTTGATTAGTTCAAAGAGTACAAGGCTGATGCGGAGAAATGTCAAAGTAAAAGTATCAAGACACTACGGTGAGATTGTAGTGGCAAGTACCTCTTGGGAGATTTTAGGAGTCACTTATCAAAAGTAGGGATTCAATCCAAACTAACTGCACCTGGTACACCCCTACAGAATGGTGTAGAAAAAGGAAGATATAGGACTCTTATGGAAATAAGTAGATTGATGATGAGTTATTTGGAAAATTACCAAATTCATTTTAAGGATATACTCTGGAAACAGAAGTGGACATAGTACCTTCCAAAGTCAGAACTCTCTACTCATATAGAATTGCTAAATATGCATAAGCCTATTTTGAAATATATTCGAATTCGGGTAGTCCAGCACATATGCTGAAGAGAGACAATGATAAGTTGGATAGGAATTCACTTGTTTGTAAGTTATCCTAGAGAAATGAAAGTAGGTTTATAGTCTTAAAAATCAGAAGGTCATTGTTAGCATCAATGATTGATTTTTAGAAAAGGACAATGTAATAAACCACAAGCCCATAAGTAAATTTGTTCTTAAAGAAATTATAAAGGACATGTCTAATCTAGTACCAACTGTACAAGATGAAATATCACAAGAAACTGCAACACATATCACAATTGATACACAATTTTAGATAGTACATCATCGTAGTGGGAGGGTTGTCAAACAACCAAAAGGATTCATGTTTTGGGAATGTTTTTGGACTTGATCCCAAATGAACATGAGTCTGATCCCGAAAATATGATGAAGCACTCCAAAATAAAGATGCAGCATCTTGGCAAAGAGCAATGAATACAGAATTAGAATATAAAGTATTCTAATCAAATCTGGAAGCTTGTAGAACGACCAGATGGTGTAAAAGCCATTGGGTAAAAATATGTCTACAATAGGAAAAGATGGATAGACAGGAAGGTGGAAACTTTCAAAGCAAGGCTTGATGAAAAAGGAAACTTTTTCACTAGTAGTCATGCTTAAGTCTATCCGGATTCTTTTATCTATTTAGCAAGTGAATGTCAAGACAGTATTCCTTAATGGAAGTCTTGAAGAAAACATCCATACAAAACAACCAGAAGGGTTCATTGTAAAGAGCAAAGAGCATTTTGTGTGCAAGCTCAATCAGTCTATGGACTGAGGCAAAGCTTCAAGGTCTTGGAACATCCGGTTTATCAAAGGAATCCTGACCTATGGATTTATTTAGTAACCGGATAAGTCTTGTGTATACAAAAGGTGTGATAGAAACGTGGTGATATTTCTTGTACTATACGTAGATAACATTTTTGGTAGTTGGAAACAATATCAAAATGTTGTCAGAAGTAAGGGTATGGTTGTCCAAACAATTCGATATAAAGGACTTGGGAGAATTAATATATTCTTGGGATCAAAGTAATAAGGGATCGCAAGAAAAGAATATTTTAATTATCCCAAGCTTCATATATCGAAAAAAAAAATCCTTGCTCATTTTAAGCATGCAAAACTCCAAGAAAAGTTTCTTACCTTTTTAGCATGGAGTAACTTTATCTAAAGAAATGTCTCCGTAGACATCAAAGGAGATAAAGGACATGAAGGCAGTTCCTTATGCTTCGGCTGTGGGAAGCCTAATGTATGCAATGCTGTGTATGAGACTGGATATCTATTTTGCCGTGGGCATAGTTATTAGATATCAAAGCAACTCTGGACAAGGACATTGATATGCGGTAAAGCATATATTGAAGTACCTTAGAGGCAATAGAGATTACATGTTAGCTTATAAGACAGATAATTTGTTTCCTGTGGGTTGCATGGATTTTAACATCCAATCGGAAAGGGACAATAGTAAGTTAACCTCGGGGTTTTGTGTTTACTTTAGGAGGTAAAGTCATAACTATAGAAGAGTGATAATCATAAGTGTTTTTCTGGACTCTACCATAGAAGCTTAGTATATGGCAAGCCTCTGAGGTAGCCATAAAAGCTGAATGACTCAATAACCTCAAGATAGACTTAGATATGATTTCTGATTTGCCCAAAGATTATTACAATTTATTGTAATAATATTGGTGCAATAGCAAACTCGAAGAAACCATAAGTCTATAAGGCAAGTAAACACAATAGAGCGCAAGTACCACCCAATACAAACGAGGAAAAGTTGTTGCTGCCTAGATTGCATCAGATGATGACTTATAGATCTTTTCACTAAGGCCCTTAAGGGAAGACTTTTGAAATGTTGGGAATCAGATGTATGGCAGCAGATATGGCAGCTTAGTCTTTTAGTATAAGTGGGAGATTGTTAGGATGTATACTAAATGCCTAGCTTTTGGTATAAACATTTATCTAGAAATAAGAATCACATTGGTCAAATGTCTACATTTACGATAAATGTAGTTGCTCAATTAATTTATATTGTAGATAACATGGTGTGTGGTGTCACACACAGAAGATCATGTTATCGGTTCCTTATAAATTATAAACAGTAGCTCACGACCAAGATGGAAAGGAACAAACCATTGGAAAGTCGTAGTGTAATTAGGTGTTAGTTTATCTTAACTATATAGTTACACTAGTACACTTAGAGTGTATTGAGTAGGACCATTTGAGGTCGTTCCTTTTATACTGACTTTATGAAGGAACAAAGACCTCAGTTATTATGGAAGTGTGTGCTCTTAATCCTAATATAATAACAAGCACATATATTTGATATTTATTTCTTTAATTTATCAATGGGTGAGATTTAGTTCGATAAATCAATAAGCCCAATAAGTTGGGAAATGATATCACTTATAGTGTGTGTTGTTGATTATAGAAGGAAACTGTATCCTAGTGATCTAGGTTGAGAATGTCCCCAAGAGGAGCTCATAAGGATTGTCATGTTAAACCCTGCAGGTGGACTTAGTCTGACATGACGATGAAGTTGAGTGATACTACTCTTGGAGCTAGATATTAATTGAGTTGTCAGTAATTTACTTAATTAGTGGACATTTGTTATCTTAAACACAGGGAGACTAACACACTCATAATAAGGAGCCCAAAATGTAATTTGGGATTGGTGCGGTAGTTCAATAATAGTTCTCTAGTGGAATGAGTTATTATTGATAAAATTAAGTTGTGTGTTCGGGGCGAACACGGGATGCTTAATTTTATCGGGAGACCAAAACCAATTCCTCCTCTCGGTCCCTATCATAGCCTCTTAATTATAGAGTACTATACCCACCTATACCCACCTTCTTACCCATCCCATAGGGGCCCGCCAAGCTAGCTTGGAGACCAAGCTAGGGCCGACCAAAGTTTGGTTCATGGGTGCTTCAAGGTGGCCGGGCCTAGCTTGGGTTCAAGCTTGGTGTGGCCGGCCTAAATTAAAATAAAAGGATTTTTATTTTTAAAAATATTTCTTATGTGGATAACATGATTTAAAAGAGAGTTTAAAAATTTAAATCTTTCCTTTTATAAGATTCTACAAAAGATTAAGAGAAGAGCTAAATCTCTTTCCTTATTTGTAGATTAAAAGGTTGATTTTAATTTTGGTAAAAACTTTCCTTTTAACCATGTTCATGATTTAAAAGAAAGTTTTAAAAATTAATAATTCTCTTTTATTAGTTTCTAAAAAAGATTAAGAAAAGATTTGATATCTTTCCTTATTTATAGATTGAAAGGAGATTTTAATTTTTAGAGATAACTTTCTGGAAATTATCCACATGTTTAAAGAAAGATTTAATTTATAAAATTTCCTTTTAACCAATCATGAAGGGATAAAAATTATTGGAGAAAATTTTTATAAAATTTCCGGAAGCAAATAAGGAAGTTTTAATTTGTGTTTAAAATATTTATTTGCTTGGAGATTTAGTGTGGCCGACCATTATAGTAATGAGAAGAAAAATTATTTTTAATTAAATAAATTTTTCCTTTTCATGACAGAAGAATTAAGGAAATTTTTATTAAAATTTCCTTATTTTCCATGACCAAGGATTATAAAAGAGGAGGTAGAGGAGCCTTCATGGGTGAACAACCTCTATTCTTTTCCTCCCTCTCTTCCTTGGTTTTGGTGGCTGGCCCTATTTCTCTCCTCTCCTCTTGTTGGCCGAAACCTATCTTCTTGGTGGAGCTCTTGTTTGTGGCCGGATCAAAGAAGGAGAAGAAGAAGAGAAAGCAAGCCTTGTCTCTAGCATCCCTTGGAGCATTGGTGGTGGCCGAAATTCTTCATCCTTGAAGAAATTTATTGTGGCTGAAATCTAGAAGAAAGAAGGAAGGTGGAAAGGTGGTTCTCATCTCGGAAGATCGTTGCCCACACAACGTCCGAGGTTAGAAGAGGAATACGGTAGAAGATCAAAAGGTCTTTGTCTTTAAAAGAAAGGTATAACTAGTAATGTTTTTCCGCATCATGCTAGTTTTATTTCTTTGTAAAAATACCAAATACAAGAGGCATGCGATTCTAGTATTTCGAATTTATTTTCGATGTTGTGTTCTTTAGTTTTTTTTCCTTGTTATTTGATTGTTTTTTTTTTGGTTGACCTAAAGTTATTTAAGGAAATTAAATATTAGCTTTCCTTGAAAGGCTTTGTCTAGTCGGTGGTGGTTGCTCCCATATCCAAGAAGGCCATGTGCCTCGCCACGTCAGTACTGGAAGCCAATTTTGGAAATTAATATTTAATAGAATTAATAACCTAGGTGATTTGGATCGAAAGTGTTAAGTTCCGCAGGAGATCCAAGTCTAAACCTAAAAGAACAAATAAATTAAACTTTGGATCAAACGTGTTAAGTTCCGCAGGCGATCCAAGTTTAATTTAAAAGAACACATGGTAGCTAGGAAAAGGTTCAGATCTTTGTACAAAATTTTTGTACCGTGGAACCATTAGGTTTTCTGAGTAGTAACCAACACTAAGAACATAAAAGCATACGATTAGCTATTTATACTGCAGGTGAGGGATTACTTACATCCTGCGCTAAGTTTTCTTACAATCCGATCGCTAGGTTTCCGAAGAAGAAGATTTCTTCGGCGATCTTCTTACGTCTACGCGTTCTTCTCTCGGAGAGGAGCGTCCTCTTATCGGAGACATCGCCGGAAGGTGCTCCTATGACCCTAGAGATGGATCTCTAGGTTTTCTTGGGCTTGTGCGCCGAGAGGGTGAGGAGGAGAGGGGCGGCATCGGGTGAGGGTGAGGAATAAGAGAAATTGCCGATCAAAAATAATAATCTCTCACTTAAATTTCTTATTTATATTAAGTGATAAATACAACCCAACTCGACCATAAATATAATTTCTCTCCTCTTCTTTTAGCACACCCCTGCTGGGGCCCCTTGGTTACTAAAGTTATCTATAAATCGTAGGGTCTAATAGATCTCGGGTTCAATTCCCGCTTAGGCTATTTTACGTTTTTATTTTATTTTTCTACTTATGCTACTCCAAAAATTCCATAAAAATATTCTAAAATTCCATAAAAATAATAGAATATTTTTAAAATTTATTTTGAGAATTTTCGGGCATTACAAGCTGAACCCGAGCAAATGTTTATTCGGAGCAAAAGGGGAAAAATTCCTAGGATATATGGTGTCCGAGCGAGGAATAGAGGCCAACCCGAGCAAAGTCAAGGCACTTCAGAACATGGAGCCTCCGCGTAACATGAGGGATGCTCAAAGACTTACTGGTCGGATTATAGCCTTGTCTAGGTTCATTTCTAGGTCGGCCGATCGTAGCTTCCACTTCTTTAAAATACTTTGGAAGGCAAACAAATTTCAGTGGAACGAGGAATGTGATAAGGCCTTCCAAGAGTTAAAAGATTACTTGTCTACCCTTCCTGTATTAGCTAAGCCTATAGTAGGAGAGACCCTCTGGGTGTATTTGTCAGCTAACGAGAATACTATAGGCTCTGTATTAGTTAGGCAGGAAGGGAAAGAACAACAACCTATATATTTTTCCAGCCATTTATTAAAAGGAGCTGAATGTAGATATACTACACTAGAAAAGTTGGCTTATGCATTAGTGTTGACTGCTCGGAGGTTGCGCCCATATTTCTTAGCACATGAAATCGTTGTATTGACCAACAGTACACTCGGACAGGTGCTACTTAACCTAGAGGCATCAGGTCGGCTGATCAAATGGATGACTGACCTTGGTAAATATGACATACAGTATCAACCTCGCTCGGCCATCAAGGCACAAGCTCTAGCAGATTTCATTATAGAAGTTCAAGGCCCCGAGGAAGAAAATATTTGGAAAGTTTATGTGGATGGCTCCTCAACCAAACAAGGTAGCGGAATTGGTGTTCTTCTTATATCTCCAAGGGAAGACAGACTCCAACTTTCTATCAGGTTGAATTATAGAGCTACTAACAATGAGGCAGAATATGAAGCCTTGATAGTTGGATTGCAAGCCGCTCGGCATATAGGAGTAGCTCGGGTCTTCATCTATTCTGATTCTCAATTAGCAGCCCAACAACTATCAGGTAACTTTGAAATTAATAACGACAGACTCAAGTTATATGCTGAGGCATTTGATAAGTTGAAGTCCCAGTTTCAAGAAGTAAATATACAAAAGGTTCCTCGATCTGAAAATTAGGTAGAAGATGAATTGGCTAAGCTGGCCTCTGCTATAACACCATGGAATTTGGATCGGCCAGTGGAACAAACTCTGTTAATATCTTGTATTGAAAGACAAGATGACGTAGAAATACAAGGCGACTGGAGAGCACAAATTATATTGTATTTATAGAAAGGCATTCTTCCTAGAGATGCAGAACAAGAAAGGATATTTAAGAAGAGAGCTGCTCAGTATACTATGATAGGGGAGCAGTTATATAAAAGAGCTTTTTCCAGACCTTTGCTAAAGTGTGTTGGCACAGGAGATATACAATTTATTTTACAGGAGGTTCATCAAGGCTCATGTGGTAGTCATATAGGAGGAAGATCCTTGGCTCGCAAAATTTTATTAGCAGGATATTTCTGGCCTACTCTACACGAGGATGCCAAGAAATTAGTAAGAACCTGTATTTCTTGTCAGAAACATCAAAATATTCCGCATCATCCTACGCAATTATTGATGACCTCTATAGTCTCTTGTCCCTTTGATCAGTGGGGTATGGATATAGTAGGCTCATTTCCTATGGCAGCTGCACAAAGAAGGTTTCTATTAGTAGTAGTAGACTATTTCTCTAAATGGGTAGAAGCGGAACCACTTGCTCGGATTACTGAAGATGCAGTTATTAAATTCCTATGGAAAAATATCATATGCAGATTCGGTATCCCTCATAAGTTAGTTTATGATAATGGAAGGCAATTTCAAGGAGATAGAATCATAGACTGGTGCAACAGTTATGGCATTATTCAAGCATTCACCTCCGTGGCGTATCCGCAAAGTAATGGTCAAGCAGAGGTAACCAATAGAGAAATCATAAGGGGCTTAAAAACCAAATTGGATCATGTTGGAGGTAGCTGGGTAGATGAACTACCCAGTGTTCTCTGGGCCTATCGTACTACACCTTGAGAAGCAACAGGAATTACTCCTTTCCAATTAGTCTACGGAGGAGAGGCAATAATTCTCATCGAAGTGGGAGTAGAATCTAATAGAAAACGACTATATGATGAAGACAATGTTGATCGATGACTCATGGAGCTAAACTTGATAGAAGAAATTAGAGACAAGGCTACAGCTCGATTCACTTCATATTGACAACGAATGAGGCAAAATTATAACAAAAGAGTTATCCTGAGATTTTTCCAAGTGGGAGATCTGGTATGGAAGCGTGTTAAACCCGTTGGAGATGTCAGCAAGTTAGCACCACAATGGGGAGGACCTTAAAAAGTAATAGAGAAACTCGCATCGGGTTCATATTATCTTCAGGATATTGAAGGAAGAATTCTTGAGCGTCCTTGGAGTGCAAATCACTTACAACCTTATCGAACCTAACGAAATTACATTATTCAAGAGTATATCTGGAAGAACAAATATGAATTAGTTGAAGCAAGATTCTTGGCGAACTGAAGACAAGCATGCTTATAGTTTGTACTCTATTTCTTTCAATAGATACAATGCAAGACAAACATCGCCCGAGAAATAAATGCAGATCAAACAGTTTGACAATCATTGGCCGAGCTTTTATAATCTATTCTAATGATCAACAGTTGGGAATTTTAAGGACCTACCCAACTTCCTTAAGAAAAACTCAGAAGCCTTAAAACCATTACAAGGTCAGTGCAAGCATTATAATTTTGCATTAGAACATAGTCGATCGGGAAATCTCATGAAGTAACTCAGACGGGTCTTCATGGGAGGAACCGGAGACTTTAAACTATCACATAATATAGTCGAGCGGGAAATCTCATGAAGTAACTCGGACGGGTCTTCATGGGAGGAACCAGAGACTTTAAACTATCATAGAACATAGTCGATCGGGAAATCTCATGAAGTAACTCGGACGGGTCTTTATGGGAGAAACTGGAGACTTTAAACTATCACAGAACATAGTTGATCAGGAAATCTCATGAAGTAACTTGGACGGGTATTCGTGGGAGGAACTGGAGACTTTAAACTATGACAGAACATAGTTGATCAGGAAATATCATGAAGTAACTCGGACTGGTCTTCATGGGAAGAACCAGAGACTTTAAACTATCACAGAACATAGTCGATCGGGAAATCTCATGAAATAAATCGGACGGGTCTTCATGGGAGGAACCAGAGACTTTAAACTATCACAGAACATAGTCAATCGGGAAAACTCATGAAGTAACTCGGACGAGTCTTCATGGGAGGAACCGGAGACTTTAAACTATCACAGAACATAGTTGATCGGAAAATCTCATGAAGTAACTCGGACGGGTCTTCATGGGAAGAACCGGAGACTTTAAACTATCACAGAATATAGTCGATCGGGAAATCTCATGAAGTAACTCGGACGGGTCTTCATGGGAAGAACCGGAGACTTTAAACTATTACAGAACATAGTTGATCGGGAAATCTCATGAAGTAACTTGGATAGGTCTTCATGGGAGGAACCGGAGACTTTAAACTATCACAGAACATAGTCGATCGGGAAATCTCATGAAGTAACTCGGACGGGTCTTCATGGGAGGAACCGGAGACTTTAAACTATCACAGAACATAGTCGATCGGCAAAACTCATGAAGTAACTCGGACGGGTCTTCATGGGAGGAACCGGAGACTTTAAACTATCACAGAACATAGTTGATTGAGAAATCTCATGAAGTAACTCGGACGGGTCTTCATGGGAGGAACCGGAGACTTTAAACTATCACAGAACATAGTCGATCGGGAAATCTCATGAAGTAACCCGGACGGGTCTTCATGGGAGGAACCAGAGACTTTAAACTATCACAGAATATAGTCGATCGGGAAATCTCATGAAGTAACTTGGACGGGTTTTCATGGGAGGAACCGGAGACTTTAAACTATCACAGAACATTGTCGATCGGGAAATCTCATGAAGTAACTCGAACGGGTCTTCATGCGATGAACCGGAGACTTTAAACTATCACAAAAATATAATCGATCGGGATCATATTGTCAAGGTGAATACAAAGTTATACAGATTTCTTCACAAAAATCATTTGACATTCCACACTGAATCAAAAGCCAAGGTTTGAGGGGGATTCTGTACATATATACATACGTTACATTTCCTATCTGGAGGCCCGTTTACATGGAGCTCTTTATTTAAAATCTCCCGGAGTATTATACCCAGCTCAGAGCTTAGGAGTCCCATAAAGTTCCTTATATGAAATCGCACGGTATTATTCATTCTTTTGAAGTATGAAGCATACTTGGCACATGCCTACTTATATGGTCATGGAAGATGTTATTGGCAAAGGAGTTTATCAAAACAAGATTTAACTTCAAAAATTAAGCAAGGAATTCTTGAATAAAATAGCACTTATACTCAATATCCGGAAGCATTTCAAAGGGAGCAATCTCAAGCCAACACAAACTGGAAAGAGAAGCAGGTAAGTATCGAAATTTCTCCTAATATCGTAGTCACTTAATTACAGATTTTTCAGTTACAATTCCTTTCTTTATAAATCTTTTCATTGTAAATTATTTCATTATCAATCTTTTTGAATACATAGCCCTGCTTACTTAAAGAACTCGTCAAATATTTGGGTAATTCTTTGTTTCGTCTGTGACGGCTTATGAATGAAGAAGGGGGTTCCCTAGGTAGATAACCACCCTCTCTGAGTTGTTGAAGAATTCCTGACACAGAATGATTTAAAGCTGCCACCATCCGACGAACATATTCTTTAACAAATGCCGGAGACTTCAGATAAGCTAGGCGCCACTCTTCCCATCGGTTCTTCTCCTGCTCCTTATAACTCTGAAAATCAGCTTATAGTTTAGTGTTTTGATCTTTTAAAGCATCTTTCTCCAATTTGAGTTGTTCCAATTCCTTTTGGAGTAGTGACAGCTCGGCATCTTGAGCCTTTCTTTGCTCCTGTTCCTATAGGATAGCAAAATCATAAGAGGCTAGGTCTTGAGTTGTTCAAAAAGACAGACATTATGAAGCCTCTCTACTTTCTCTAAAACAAAGCTTTTATGAGAAGCGTCTGAGAGAGCTTTTTCCTTTAAAGCAATTTCCAGTCGAAGACCAGAATGTAATCGGTCCACCTGTAGCTCCAAAGTTCTCCTTGCAAGCTCTTTGTCTTTCAATAATTGTTGCGATTCCTATAATTCCTGCCTCAATACCCTTAGTTGTTGATCTTGCAAGACCACTTTCTCTTGCAATTGAGTAAGGTCATCATGAGAAGGAGGTAGAGTAGCTTTCAATGTCTCTATTTGAGCTTTTAGCTTATTGTTCTCCAGGTCCCGAGCCATAAGTAGCTGGTCTCTGTGAAGACTTGAGGCAAGGAACTAAAAAAAATAATGATACAGTTAGAAAAAGTGATAACGAGTTAACAACATATAACTAAGAATACTTACAGCGATCGCTTGACGACTGTGGTGGTCAACCCGATTTGAAAGACTAATGCCCCTTAGTTGTTCTTGGCCATGTAGCCAAGATTCAGCCAATAGGCCTTGTAGTTGTAGGGAGCCATAACTAGGTGGATCAGAGGTCTGTCCCATTTGAGAAGGTAGACCCATAGCTTGTTTGAATAAAGGCGGGGGAACTGAGGAAGAAGGAGGTAGGGAGGAAGAAGATGCAATAGAAGGGAAAGAAGTGGTAGAAACAAGGGTAGCATAAGAAGAACTAGATGGGATGGAAGGTGGTAATGCAAGGGGTGCTGACTCAATTGTCGAAACATGAATTGCTGAGGGCCCTGCACTGGGAGAAGATCTCCGGTAAGGTGTTCATTTTGCTCGTGGCCCAGAAACCAAAGGAGGCAAGGCCAATGCAAGAGGTTGAGAAGACATAGAAGGGATAATGGCCATCTCAGAAGTAGAAGCAGAAGGAGATGAAACAATAGCAGAAGAAGAGGGGATGAGTAGAGCAGGTCTCATCATCCTAAGAGTAGGATTGGAGATAATATGGGTAGGGGACATTGGTGCCTTACCTCTCTCAAGAGAAATAGGCGTCGGAACGAGAGGAGCTTGCACAAAAGTACCAAAAAGGTCGCTGAAAGGAACATCCTCAATAAGCCTTGGTTTTTTGACTAAGGTAATGAAGGGTTGTTCTTCCTCCTCTTCCATAGCCGCAACAGCTTCTGCTTTTTGCTCTTCTTCAGATAACAGACCCAGGGTAGAGGAATTAAGATTAGCTCGGTGAGTTTGCAGCCATTCTTCTTCGAGATTATTTATAAAAGACTTAGTCATAGTAGTGTTCTTATACATGAATGCCGGAAGAAGAGCATCAGCTGAAACGCAAGAATTAGGCACCATTATAGAGGAAATATACTAATTAGTAAATGTAGGGCAAAATGTTTATACATACCAAAAGTGCCATCCAAGGGAGTGTCAATGTTACTTATTCCGAAGGAGAACATCAAACCTTCCACAATCAAATGTGGTAAGCTAAATTTTGCCCCCTTTAACTTAGATAAAGCAAAAGCAATAGAGGGATCATTGAGGAGATTGTGGGTACTAGGAACTGGAGGTAGATCATATATCCATTGGATAGGAAAAGGAGGAGGAGAAGGGAGACGCATAAAGAAAAAGTTGTGATACCATTCCGTTTGAGGAGGAATTTGGTTGAACAAAATGGCCTTGGGACGAGATTGAAATTTGAAGACACCAATGTCTACTTGACTAGGAACAAAGAAGTGATGAAAAAGACGAGGGGATAAAGGAAAATCTAGCAGTTTAGACACCCCGACAAAATGTAGCGCCCACCCTTCTTACCCAAGGGCGGCGCTACGTTCTTATACTACTTACGTACATGTTTTACTATAATAGCAGAAGAATAAAAACTTTAAAGAATTTAATTTATTAAGCATAATATCACATATTCTGATTTGTTCAAATATTGATTCTATAACTAATCATATTAATTTGTCCGAATCGTTCTTTGCCGAGCCACCACCACACACATCACTATCTGCTCCTCCTGCTGCTCCGTTGTTCCGAATATCCGTCCCCCATATCTGCGGTACAAGGAAAGTAAGCTATGAGCACTCATGGCTCAGTAAGTTCCTTTCCTACTCACTGAAACCGAAAATCATCGTATATCAATATCATGCGTAATATCATAAGCATACAACATACAAGGGTATCATATTCATATCATATTATCACATGACATTATATCTAATCATCAGATAATTCAAGTACATATGTAGGCAATGCATCATGAATTTGAAAACTTATACTAATAAGTACTTGAAATTAATATCATCATTAAGGGGATCCCGGTTTGTACCACATACATAATACGCGCGCTTCATAGGTAGGTCCAAGGTAGCAAGTCTTGAACCCTATCATGCATACATACTAGGCCCGAGTCTTACTCCATCGACCTAGGGCATTCAGAGGCCCATTACTGACGAGGCCCGAGTCTTACTCCATCGACCCCGGGGCGTTTACGGAGCCCACCCATGGTACAAACCCATACAAAAATAACTTATCATGCATAACTATCATATCATGTCCTTAACAATCTTTCATGCATTTCTTTTCATTATGTATAGCATTTCCTATGCTATCACATATCATGGCATATTACATAACATAATTTCATTTCTTCATTTTGTATAGCATTTCCTTATGCTATCACATATCATGGCATATTACATAACATTATGTATAGCATTTCATAGAAGGAACCTTTGCACTAGTTCGGTTAGACAATAATCTTACTCACCTCTTTAAAATATTTTTGGTTGAAATCCTAAGGTTAGATACTCCTCTGATCATACATCATATCAATATAAAATCATGGAAAGGAATCCTTCTACATAGCATAGAAGATCTTATCATGAAATGAGGTCTTGTTTAAATCATCCTAGATTTGAAAACCTTTTCTTTAGCCGAATTTTTCTTAAATTCTTTCCTAGGTTTTCTAATCCTTATAAATCCGAAAATCACATAAAAGCCTTGTACCACAGGTGAGGGGAAGCTTACCTTCTTCGCTTAAGTTTCCTAGATTTGAGAACTTGCTTGGGGACCTTTCTTCCTTGCTTGCTTGCTCGGCACCAATGGAGGAGAAGAGTGGCTAGGTCTTTTGGTGGAGAGGAGGAGGGAGAAGAGACCTCTTCCTCTTGTGTTGCTCGGCAACAACAAGAAAGAAAAGAGGGAGGGAGTGAGGAGGAAGAAGAGGTTTCTTCCTCTTGTGTTGCTCGGCAACAAGAAGAAGAAAGGAGGAAGGGAGAGGGTTTTCGGCACCCAAGGGAGGAGAGGAAGAAAGTGAGTGAGTTGAGGATGAAGTTGAAGTCCCCCCTCCATGCCTATTTATACTAAGATGAGGGGAGGAAACTTGACTTGATTCATCCTCCCTATTCATTTCTCCCCTTAAATGACAAGAATATTCTAGAGAGATGCCTTTTGAGTTCTCTCTTTTCTTTCCCTTAATTTCTCTCTTTTCTCTCCTTTAATAAAATTTTCTATCTCTCCTCTTACAATATCCTCTTCTATCCCACTTGGTTAACACATGCATGCATCCACAAGAGAACCAAGGATCAAAACTTGGTTATGCATATTTTTACTTCTTTTTACTTCATTTTCTTTTAAGTAAAAAGAATCCTTTCTTATTCTTAACTACTTAGTCCTTTCTCTCCTTATCAATAATTCTCCTATCCCCTTTGGTATCCTATACATGTTCCTTACAAGAGATCCAAGGTTCAATCTCTCTTCTAACGTTTTATTTTCTTTTGTACTTAATAATTCATATATATGCATTATGCATAAATATTTCATACATGCATATATAATATCTCATATTTCTTTTGTTTACATTAATTCCTTGCATTATAAATCATGTATAGAACTTTATATTCTCAACTTTATTTTCTTTCATAAAGTTTTTAATCATCTAAATCCTTCCCATCGTAACATTCAACGTAGACTATCTACACATTCTTTTCATTACATTCGTACTCTCATTGCCCTTACTTTATCTAGGCTTTCTAGGGGTGTTACACAAAACCCATAAGGATAGAAAAAGACTGAGGGACAAACTGATTAAGGGGAATGTTAAAGTAGAGGCTAACATCAGGAAAAAAGGGATGAAGAGGAAATCGAAAACCTTGTAGGACTTGGTCTCGGAAGATAGATATACACCCTAAAAGAGGAAGATGTGGACTATCCAGTGGAGTAGGGCAAACTATATAAGAAGGAAAACCATAACTCGCCTTTAAATCCACTTCCTCTATCTCTGTGAGGTCAGAAGCACACGAGAGAAACCACGCAGGAGGAGAAGTAGCCATGGAGGAACAGTAGAAGGAGGATGAATCGAGGAAGATGAAGAAAAAAGTTGGAAAGCAGAAGAGAACTTCTTAAAACCCTTGTTTTTCCTTTCGATCCTGTGCTAAAACCCTCAAATAAAGATAGCAGAAGAAATAGAAAAAGGAAAAGTACTCGGAATTCCAATCGTCATAAATAGGTAATGTCATTAAAGGATAAAATCGAATTCAAAAAGGAAGATGGATCCCAAGAAAGAGATGTTAAGTTGGGCAATCTTCCTCGAAAAATGTGACCAAGTTTCTCTCAATATGGGCTTGATTCTTAAGAGAATCAAACAAATACGGGAAAATTCAGTCGGGTGCTATAAGTTCAGATTATCTGTTTAATAAAACAATAAACCCGGATGGGCATAATAGACCGGGCGAAAGTTGAGTATGAGACATTAGTCGATATATTCTCGCATAAGGATATATCGACCAGGTATATTAAATCAATGGATGTCAAAATTAGCACAAAAAATAGGACTTGGTTAGAAACTACCGGACGAGACTCATAAATATAAGTATCGGTCGGTCACAATAGACCGACCGAGATGAATACTATTTTAATATGCCGATCAGAGGTTTATAATGGTAAGTCAGGGGACATCCACCATAATGAACCATATGAAATTTAGTTAAGTATAATACGTTAGATGATATTCATAAATACAAGTATAAATTAATCGAGTATAATAAATTGACCGATATTGAGAATATTGCAATAGGACTGTACTAAATTGAACGGTACTTAATCAATTGCAAAGTACCTGACGGCATTGGTCCATACTAGCATGCATCGACCGGTTATAGCAGAACGGTCGAAATGGAGGATATTATAATATGTTGTGCGAAGTTTTATGGTGGCCGGCCAAGCGACATTCAACATACTTAAACAAAATGAACAATCACCATGAGGAGGAACATGTTTAACAATAAAGAGGGAAGTTCAACTTTACATAAATTTACTAGGTTGTCATCACAAAGTCCTAGTCCACCTTACAAGGATTTGAATTCAAGTATGAAAATCATTCTATGGTCAGTTGAGGAAATAGATCAAGAGGCCTGTTATCGATAAGTTTGCGACGATTCAGGAAGTTGAGAGGGGGATCGTGAGATAAGAAGTTTTCCTCTCGCAATTGTTGCACCACCCCTTCAGCTCCAGCAGTGAAGGCTGCTAGGATCGACTTCACGATCAACCTGTTGAACTCAGTAGATTTAATCATGATAGTGGCCCTATCCTTGAAGTGAGTGTCTTCATTAGCCTTGTAGATGACCAAAGCCGTCTGGGAAGTTTTCAGTTCGGCTTCTTTGGTGGAGACCTCGATTTTAACTAAATTTAGGGAAGTATTCAAGGAAGTTATTTTGTCATCCTTCAGTTGCAAGGCCTTAAGTTCTTCAGCCAATGCCGACTCATAATCAACCTTTAACTTGCCAAGCTCAGCTGTCCGTTTCTCCAAATTGGAAGTTAATTCTTTGTTGAGATCCGTTGCTGATTTGAACTGCGACTGAAGACTTTCAATTTGGACTTCAAGTTATTTCTTGGAGGCAGCGGAAAGTGTGGCAGAAGATAACTCAATAACTTGTTGTTTTAGCTTGTCGTTCTCGGATCTCAACTTCTTGTTCTCGTTGTATAAATTGTGCATTAGCTGAGACAAGCCCATATTTTCTATCCATCGCTAGAAATATAATAAAGGGTTATGACATAGTCACTGATGAATAATAAGTAGACACTAATAAACATACCTGATTTTCACTATGGGAAAAATGATCAATTATTCGGGAGTGGTAAGTTCTTCAAAAATAGGACGAACTTTCTCCAAAGCATTAGCAAAGGAACCTCCCAGCAATATGGGGAGGACGGGAATGGCAGAAGAACCCGCGGAGAAAGAGGAAGTAGGAATAGAAGGAGGAGCAAAAACTAAATAAGAAGAGGGTGAGGAAGGTAAGGATCTGGATTTTGGAATAGACAATGGAAAGGTGAAAGAAACATCACCAGGGGCACTAGTGCTGGAAGAAGGTGAGGCAGGGAAGGTGAGAGAAGGATAGAGCTCAGCCAAAGTAGGTTGGTCGGAAGGAAGGTCGGCAGGAACAAAACCTTCTGAGACAAGTTCATCGGCGGGAAGGATAAGTCTCCTTTTGGGAGGAGGAGCCCTAGTAAGTTTGCGCCCCGGGCGTTTACCGGTAGCAACTTCAGCTATCGATTTACCGGAGCTCCCAGGAGTTGTGAGTTGAATGATAGGAAGGGGGGCGGCTGATGAAGGAGCAGCAGCTACTGGTGAAGGAATAGTCGGCAAAGAAACAATAGGAATTTCTGCGGGAAGGCCTTCGGGAGCCTCAGGAACCACCTGAGAGCTGGAAACTTCAACCAGAGGAGTCGGATCTTCAACTGGAGGCGGCGGAGTAATGGCAGCAAGAAGCTCTTATTCTTTTGCATGAATTGCATCCTCTTCCAGACGCAGTTCTTCATCAATTAAAGCAGAATAAAAATTGTCCACTACAAAGATAGAAAAAATGGTTTAGTTAATAAAAATCAATAAGGAAGAAGCAGAATTTTACCTAAAGAGCCTTGTGTAGTAGGCTTGACGGGGCTTAGACCAAATAAGTATAGAAGATCGACCCTCAGCCACTTAGGGATAGAAAGTCGATGACATAACAATTTTTCATAGTAAATAGGAAAAGAAGGATGAAGATGAAACTCCCTAACATCAAGCAAGGGAGGTAAGGAAGATTTCTAGGCATGAGACCAAGGAATGGGTCCTAGAAACTTTATGAAGAAGAAACGATATTCCCAAGCTTTAAGAGACGAGGGCATATCCTCAAAAAGGACCATCTTTGTCCGGGATTGGAACAAGAAAACACCGGGCTCCGAACACTTTGGGTAAGAAAACATGAAAAAGTTTTGGGGAGTAGGAGGGATATCTAATAGACGAAATAGCATGTAGGCACCACACAGATAACGAAAGGCGTTAGGTGCAAATTGCTGCAAAGGAATATCAAAATACTGGCTTACTTTGATTAGGAAAGGAGGAATGGGAAACCTTAAACCTCCTATCAACTGATCCTTGAAAAAGTCACGCAATTAGCGGGAGGACAATGAGGATGATCATCTGGTTTCTGGATTAAGATGCTATATTCCCTGGGGATTTCATATTGACGGCAGATGGCAAGCCTATCATTTTTATCAAAGGAAGAAGACATTTGGACATACCAAGGAGTAATCGTTTCCTCAGCCGTAGATAGAAGTAAAAGCTAGTAGAACAACAAGTTACTTACTGGAAGCAAGAAAAGAGATCACTAGAAAATGGTGAGCATGAGGTTTGATCAAAGACTGCAGCAAGAAAAGAACGCTAAGGCAAGAAAGGAAGGGACAAAGTTGATAAGAAGACAAAGGGTTTAGGGTTTATAAGATACACAACCATCAGAACACCTTTTTCTCAATAGACGTTGAGGATTATAGAAAGAGGACAAACGTTCATGTGACGTGGCAGAGAGAGAAGATATGTGTTAGATAATCATAAAGGAGCATTTATGTTGGGCGCGACAAATCGAATCATGCTGGGGTTGGTAACACCTCGTCATGCGCCTCCAACATTCTCTTACCAGTGAAAGGCTAATCACAAGCAAGGAAATTCTGAAGAGAAGACGTAGTTTACTAGGCATAATAAAGGAAGAGGGATTGAGTTTGACTAAATCCAGGTTAAGGACAAGAAAAAATAAGGAAAGTTATGTGGGCATAAAGCACGATCCCAACTAATGTCATTATAAAACATAAACTAGCATTGATCGAAATAATTTTAATTATAATATCAGTTGGTATAACTTTAGTTATAATAGATAAGTATAACATCGGTCGAGATAACCTTGTTTATGATAAACAAGCAAATACCGGTCGGTATAACGTTAGCCGCAATAGGTAAGTATAACATCGACCGAGACAACCTTGTTTGTGATAAACAAGCGAATATCGGTCGGTATAATGATAGGTATAATAGGTAAGTACACCAGCGGTCAAGATAACCTTGTCTATGACAAATGAAAGAATATTTGTCGAAATGAAAATGTTTAGGATATACGAGTGGATGCTGGGCACAACATCACATCTATTCTTATGGATTAGAAGGATTCAATAGAGTTATCCAATTCAATATAAAAGATTATTTAAATTTACATTTAGAATCTGATCAGATACATAACATTACATTTTCCCCTTAAAACATTAAGCCTCGAAAGGTCAACAAAAATTACAGACATAAGCTCTCAAGATGCTTAACAAATTTCAATCCCACCGCAGTCAAACTTGCCATGGAGCAGAAGCGGCAATATTTTACCTAGAACGAAGGAAGCTTGCCCGGGCAACAGAAGTGTTAATATTTTGCCTGGGATGAAGAAAACTATGAAGCAGGGTGGTCTCAAGGGCAAGGGGACAGAGCTATTCAGGCCATGGTGCAAAGGTGACTGAAAGAGCCTCTCCCCTGTTTGAGCCCTAGAGCTCTGCTTCCAGAGTAACCAATCCTAGCCCGAGGGTAACATGGGCTACGCATTTGTAGCAATATCCCTGGGCTATTGAGTTGGTCCTCCGTAAGTAAGGAGAATTCCTCTGAAGCTCGTTGAGTCTCCAGAGTAGTTGTGCCTTCGGTTGGAGATTCTAAATCTCGAGAAACGTCATTTTTTAGGATGGTTTCTCGAACCATGGAGTTAGCTAAAGCAAAAACTTGAATAAACTCATGTATAAATCTCGCCTTATCCAACAAGAGTCACCCCTAAAAGAGGGGGATCCAAGGCCATACTCTTAGCAAGAAAAGTTAGCAAGGAAGGAAAAGAACTGAGGTAGGTGATGAACGAAGAGAGGATTATAGCCCTATTTAAAGGATCAAGAGACCCAAGGAATCACTGTACTAAGGTTCACGGGATCACTGTACTCAGGTTCACAAGATAGGTATACAAAAAATTTGTAAGGTCACTTCAGTACCCGTGGCAGAATCACGAGTAAGAAAAAACAAAATCATACCAGTGTCTAGTCAGTAGGCTACACCTCCTTCAACTAGACTTGAAGGGAAGGCTAGTGATATGGGTTAGGTTTCATGGATCCCTATTGAGGAAGGGAACGAAGATACCCGAGTTGAGAAGATAGATCAATATCGGCCAGGATATGTTTCCAAGTAGATAGGGCAATATCGATCAGGATATACCTCCAAGGAGGAAAGCTAATATCGGCCGGGGTATACCTCAAAGGAAATAGGCCAATATTGATCGAAATATACCTCCTGGAAAGCAGGCCAATATCGGTCGGTATATGCCTCCAGGGAGGCAGGCTAATATCGATCGAGACATACCTTCAGGAAGGAAGGACAATATCAGCCGGGATATGCCTCCAAGGAGACAGAGCCATATCGATCAAGATATACCTCCAAGGAGGTTGGCTAAGATCAGCCGGGATATACCTCAAAAGAGGAAGGCCAATATCGGCCGGGATATACTTCCAAGTAAGTAGGCCAGTATCGATCGAGATATACCTTCAGGGAGGAAGGTCAATATCGACCGGGCTGGATAATACCTTGAAAAGATATACCAATATTGATCAAGATTACATACTTGATAAAATATAGCCCAGCGTTAGCTGGGATAATAGACCTAGAGGGGCACGGACAGACATTATCTAAGGAGCCTCATAAGAAGTAATAATAATTGACCAAACCTAGTTAAGTTCAGCTTCGACCGATACAAAGAACATTGTTATATTAAGCTATCTATGATATAGCAAAAATAGCAGAGGCGAGTAGGAACGATAGAAACACTTTAAAAGGACTTGTGAAACAGGATAGAAGTAAATATTTCAAACAAAGTAGTTAATGAAGATATTTGTAGTATGTGATTGTATAACAGGTATTATATATTTGGCGGGAGATGTGTTTTTAGACTATTTTGCAGGTACTAGATGACAAAGAAGATACATCTGGGGTACAAAAAAGATTCCTTAAAAGTCATTTACCGTAAGTACGTAGCTTACATCATCTCATAATAAACTCTAACAAATCGAGGTCCACTTCATGACTACGGAGGTTATATGAAGTGGTATAAAAAGGGGAATCCTCTCCGTTGGCAAGGTAAGTTCACATCATTGCGCACATTTGTAACCCTAGTTTTTCAACTACTGTTCATCTTCTTCTTCCTTTTCCCACACAAAGAGAGATCACTAACTTGAGCGTCGGAGGGCCTAGCCATGGATTCCCACCCCGGTCTTAGGTCACTAACGATAGTGTTGGTTGGTCTTTGGTGCGCAGGAAACCTTGGAAGCTTCGGGAGTTCTGGATCTGGGTTTTCTTCGATCGAATCTCTTTATCGCCATTGGTACTTTGCATCGGAAGGACACTCCGAGGTTTCATCTTCTTGGATCCTCTTTGGGTTTCTCGGATCGGCGTTCCATAGGTATTATTCTTCACCATCAGTAGGTTTTTTCTCCCGGCTCTCCGTTTTGTCAAGCTTCTCAGACAGGATCAACAATCATTTCTATACATAACAGAAATGGGTCGACCAGTGAATTAAAAGATGTAAATCTATTTAATCTTCCTTTTTAGTTAGAATCTATTCATTCTAATCAGTCACTTTTCTAGTTATGCTTCATAGACCGAATCATCCATAGCCATAGGATACATACTAAAGTAGCGTACATTGATTAAAACTCAAGTAAACAACTAAATAGTCACTAAAGGTACATTTGAGATTAACTTATAATTTCAAGAGTCTCACATAGTAGAGAAGCAGGGATCCATTCTCCTACTACCCTTATTGTCGGTATAGCACATGTGGTATGAATCATATGCTACGATGTTATTCTCTTTACTAAAAAGAGAGCATGTTTTTGTCAAATTTTAACATCGTACAAATTTCAAACTAGACATATCTAATATCTAAACTTGAATTCAACATATGAATTCCAATCTGGCCTTAACCAGATTTAGTAAATGGTGGGTACATTTACTCCAATTATTACATAAATGATCTCATCTTGACATAATTATCAAGGCGACCTTAACTTATAGGTATGTCTCTATTCACAGCTACATAAGTTGTCTCATAAGTAACAGTCTTATCTCTATTTATACTTAACAAATAGAGATGATTGTCCATGTGAGGGGACCAATCTCAATCTGCCAACATCCTCATCGAGACTTTAATCCAAAATATAACAATATATACACTGAATAAATCATGACATTTTACATCGTGTTACATTTTATGAAGTCACAAAGACTTCCCATATCCTTGAAATGACTCTTTAATTAATGACTTAGTAAAAGGATCTGTAAGCATAGTACGTGTAGGGATATACTCAAGAATGATCATTTTCTTGTCCACAATATCCCTTACAAAATTATGCTTAATTCAATATGCTTACCTTTGATGTGATATTTGGGATCCTCAGCTTGAACGTTATAGTACACTATAACAGGAATCCCACTATTCTCAGCAATCTTCAAATGCTTTATAAACCTTTTCAACCAGACAGATTGTTGCACAACTGATGCGCAAGCCACACAACTTTCATTGTCAACAAGGCTACACAAGCCTAGCCATATAGCTTCTATTGTCGACAAGGCTACATAAACTTGCTTCTTGCTATTTCATGAGATGTTGCCACCATTTAGCAAGAAGGTATAGCCAGATATGGATTTTCTATCATCAAGGTCTCCTGTCCAATCTGCATCTGTGTAGCCACTCAGGCTCATCATAGATCCTTGAAAATAGATACATAATTTGTTGTCCTTCTGAGGTATTTTAATATCCTCTTCACCACTTTATAGTGTCTCGATCTTAGGTTTAACTAGAAAATACTAACTAAGCCAACACCATAACTTATATCAAGATGAGTACACAACATAGTGTACATCAAACTACCAATAGAATTGGCATATGGTATTACCTTCATTTTGGCTATTTCTTTAGGAGTCTTGGGATACAATATGCCAATTTGACATATTGAAGTGTTGTAGCATCTTAGCGATATAAATCTATTGAGACAATCCCAAAAGTCTTTTTGATCAATCTTTTATGATCTTCACTCCTAAGCTATACTCAACTTCTCTTTAAAAATAATACCTTCTATTTGAGTATATCCTTTTGCAACTAGTCGAGTTTTGTATCCAGAAAAGATCTGCTTTCCTCTTGATTTTGAGAATCAACTTATTCCCAATAGCCCTTCGACCCAGAGGGAGATCAACTATAATCCCAAACTTGATTCTTTCTCATCGACTCCATCTCCTCATCTATTGCAACTTACCCCTTTTTTTTCTCTAATGAAGCATCTTAATGCTTCCTTTACCGTTCGAGATTCATTGTGTCAACTGAGAGTATTATTAATGTCTTATTCTCAATATCAAACCATTTCGTCGTAAGGTGGGTTGTTGAGAAGTCAACTTATGACTTGGTAAATTACTCCCATTGGGTTGACTAGATTTAGGTATCTCTTTTGACACCACTCTTGTTGATAATATCTCTTACCCTCAAAGAGGAACACTTTTATCAACATCACCTCTAGTTGGGAACTCTTTTTCGAGAAAAATTACATCTCTCGAATCTATTTCAGAGATGATTCCATCTAGTTGCTTGCCTATGAAAACATAACCTTTGGAGGTCTCATGATATCTAATAAAGACCCCTAGGTCCTAGTTTCAATACTTGTGAGAACTATCATGAACATAAGCAGCTGACCCCCAGGGTCTCAGATTACTTAAATCTAATTTTCTGCCTATCCAACATTCATATGGGGTAGATGGAACTGACTTTGAAGGCACTTTGTTAAGTATATAGGCCGCAACTAATAATGCATTTTCGCAAATTACTCTGCGCCATCATAGACCTAATCATATCTAGAAGAGTTATATTTCTTCTTTCAGCAACCTCATTTTGTTGTGGAGTTTCTGGGATTGTTAGCTGTCTAATAATCCCTCTATCATTACATATTGTCTTGAACATATCAAACAAATATTTCCCTCCACGGTCAGTGCGTAAAGTCTTAACTTTACATTTCGTTTGATTCTCAACTTTGTTCACCTAATGAATAAAGCAATCTAATGCTTCAGACTTATGAGAAATCAAATACACATGACCAAAATGAGAGAAATCATCAATAAATGTAATGAAATAGGAAGTTCCATGTCTAGTCTTCATATTCATTGGACCACAAATATCCAAATGAATTAATTGCAATGATGATTCAGTGCTTATAGCCTTACTAAATGGTTTCCAAGTTGCTTTTCCATCAAGACAATGCTCACATATAGACAAGTGAATCTTAGATCGAGTGCCCAATAGACTCTCTCTAGCCAACCGATTCATACATTCTTGTCCTATATGTCCTAATCTAGCATGCCAAACCTCACTAGTTATATCTGCATCACTAGTTAGAGCAATGTTTAAAAACCAACCCTCAATAACACAATTGATATCTGGTTCTATATCAAGAATCATAAAACCATTTGATAAAAAACTATATCCGATTAACACTAAGTCAATCTTAAGTTCAACACTCCGGCTATAAAAATTAATACAATAACCTAAATCAAGAAGATCTATAATGGAAACAAGATTCCATCAAATTTCAGGAGCATACAGGACATCATGTAGAAACAAAACACTACCACCACGGAGGTTGAGTTTGCAAGCGTCAACTCCTTTGACTTCAACTCTTGCATTGTTTCCTACATAGATCCATTTGTTGTGAGCTGGTACTCGTCGGTACTCTACAAATATAACTCACTCCTAAGCTACATGGTTGGTTGCTCCCGAATCTATAATCTACAAAGGATAAGAATCAGCTAACAACATTGAACTAGCAACAAAATACTCAAGAAAAGAAGGCACACTTGCATTGTTTCAATTTGGTCTTCTTTCCTTTCTTCTTGATTGGGTTCTGTCCCACAGTAGCAACTACTTTCATCTTTCCCTTCTCCTTCTTGAACCATTTCTTTTTCTTGGATCCAGATGATCTAACAGAATCGACAACCACATAGGCTAGTCGAGAAATCCTTACGGACTCAACTCTCTCCGCCTCCAATTCTACATGGTGTGAGACATCAATGAAAGTCCTAATACTCTCACTGTGAGTTAGGGTTTGCTTCATAGTCTTCCAAGAATCTAAAAGGGAATGAATAACTACTTAAACCTATTGTTCATTGGTCAACTCATGACAAACAATTTTAAGCTCTCGAATCATGTTCGGCATCTCCCTGAGGTGTTGAATCATTAAAACATTCAGACGCTTCTTGTAGCTTGCTTAGATTAACTCCACTATATTTCTACTTAAGAGCTACCCAAACTGCATGAGCTGTAAGATATGACTCATGCTAAAAAACTAGGTCATCAACCATTGAACTAATCAATATGCCCTTTGTAGTGAAGTTCTTTTCCTTCCTTGCCTTATATGCATCAAGATCTCGTCTGTTCTGTATAGAGGGACCATGTACAAGTTCTTCCATAACCTGTTTTATAGCCTCAAGAACTTCATTTTCCTTAAGAACATATTATATCTTGAGTTGCTAGATTTTGTAGTTATCCTCATATAATTTCTCTCTATTATTGAGTTTAGCTATGATATTCTTATTTGTCATGATCTAACATAAATAAACATATTATTTTGTATTCAGTGAAATTCATATGCATGCAATTTATGATTGACTCAATATTAATTTGAGTTAGTTTACAAAATCAAGTGATAACTATGTTTCCACTCATCATTTGTATGGTCCAATCAAATCAACATTGATCAATACTATTAATGTAAGATATCAGAAAATTTAATATATAGGGTTATTTCAGAAATAGCCTTATAGATTTTTTTCGAAATTTTTAGAAATTTTCTGAGAATTTTTCGGAGCTCGTACGACGGGTTTTGAGGGGATCAATTCCGGGTACAAATAAGGCCTGTTTGGGATACCTGTTTAGGTGAGGAAATGTTTTTAATTATAAATCATTTTCTTTTCCTTTAATTCCCTTCCCAAGCGCCGTTTCCCCCAAAACCGACGCCGATCACCCGAGCCTTCCCCTCTCTTCTACCTCTGTGCTCTCCCTCTCTCGCGGATCACTCGACGCTGAGGCCGGAGGAGACTAATCACCGGAGCTCAACGGTATCGAGGAGCTGGATCTGATCGGGGGGTTCTGTCCGGCGGATTTGGAGGCCAATCGTCGAAGGCGCTGTGGCTAGGGCACGGTGAGAGACAGATCATGCATTGTCTCCCATCGGTAGAACAATCCTCTTCTCTCCTCACGCTGGACACAGTGTGATTACCCTTTTCGATGGCCGAATTGGACCGAGCGGCATCACCTAGCAGTGATCTTGGAGGCAGGGCATCGCCGGATCGCGTCTCCTTCCACCATCGGCCACCGAAGCTTAGAGAGGTGCCCTAGTCCGGATTTGTGCCACTCGATCGTCGGCGAGGGTAAGCTAGACTTAACCGAAACCCATCTTGTCAATTTCCCTCTTGATTCATCATCGGATTCTTGTTGATTCATGGATTAATGCTCTGTTCTAGTGTTATTGTGATCCGATTGATTTCTAGCAGGTAAGGATATGTTCGGTGGAGTTGTTCTTGGTTCCAATAACTCTCCAATAGCAGCTACCTTTCCTAGCAGCAACATTACTTTGTGTTGTGGATCAACAAGCATGGCAGGTAAGCATCTGTATAGTGATGAATCTTGGGTCTTCTTAGCAGTGAGATACTTAGATGTAGATCATGGTGTAGGGATTTGAGTACATGATGTATTGATGAATTAGATTCATGTATTGGATTAGGGTTGAATTGGATTACTAGATGGTTAGTATATCATTAGATGATACATGTTAATTGTAGATTATGTGTTGATTGGAATATTGTGATTGCTTTATTTAGTTTGAATTTATCTAATGGGATGATTAGGGTTAAGGTAATTAACCCTAATCAACCGTTAGATTTTTAATTTAATTGGTGGTTAGGGATTAGGTAACTAACCCTAATTGACCGTTAGATTAATTAGGTAGGTTGGTGTTCGTGTGATTAGGGTTTTGCCCTAATTTAGTTTTAGGGATTTTATTTAGCTATTCATTTGGATCTAGCTAAATAAAATATATATATTGTTTGACACAGGACTTTGATTCGAGACGGGTGTCTCGACGTCGACTTTGGATTTGGCGTGATACTACCTGCTATTTGAGGCGGGTACCCTTTGAATTATCTCTTGGTAGTGTCTTATGATATGTGCAGTTTATATATACTAACTAGTGTTGGTAGTTAGTATTTCCTTGGTTTAGTTTAGCTGATACCTATCATGTTTCTATTGTTAGTGCTTTACATTAGAACTGGATGCTTTTATCTTTTGCCATATGTATCTATGTTTATAGAGATGGATATGTATATTTATAGTGCTACACTATACTGGATTAGTTGCTTTACATGTTTGATACGTGCTCTTGGATTCATGATACTTATGTCATTGTTATATGTGATGTTCTTGGATTTATGCTGTTTATATCATGGTTATATATATGAATTTACCTTTTTGGCACACACATATATGAAGGAGGCTATGTTCAGGTATGACATACTTAGAATCATGCACCATCCCGCATGATTGCATGTTGGGCGATTGACGACTCCATTATTGTTGAGCTCATCGGCCGGCTACATGAGGGCCTGCACACAGCGTGACCACTGCATGGGTAGTGGCATAGCACTCGGGGTGTGTATGGCAGGTTGCTCGGTGGTGCACCGCCGGGGTGCTCATGGGTAGCACGATACAGCGGGGTTGCAGCCTGGATCCCTCCCCGTCATCGCGTACCGGGAGATGAGAGCATTGCACTCCCTCATTATGTCTGAGGTAGGAGGATAGGTGTACTCCGACAGCACCCCGTCCACTCGATCACTCATCAGGGGTAGTGACGGCAGAGTGCACGGTGTCACAGCCCTACCCACTCGGTCTCGCCATCGCGTGTGAGACGGCTGACTGGCGTCATGGGTGACCATGTCATATTGCGTCATATGCACGGATTGCATTCTTTATGATTTATGCATTTTTATGATTGCATATGATTGACATGCATACAGGATACATGCTTTTGCTCTGACTATTTTTATCTGTGTATGTTCACAGTCAGTTGCACAAGCCTCGCAGGTGAGTACAGTTTATTTCAGTTATGAATTTTCTTATTATTCTTGCTATAGACTATACTTTATGCCTATTGTTGGTTATTACAGTTTATTTTAGCTCTGCATATCTATTATACTGTTAGGAGACTATACCGTAGGTTGTACTGTTAGGAAACTGTACTGTAGGCTCTATGGTTTAGTGTACTGTACCATAGTATGTTACTGGTGATTATATGTTGCTGTACATATCTATTGGATTACCTGCTGAGTTCTTTGAACTCACCCCGTTGTTATTATTTTTTTTAGGTTGAGGCCATCGGGAGATATTCCAGTCGCTAGCCCCATTATCGCGAGGATTTTCTTCGTCAGATTATATTTTGCTTTTGCATCTTATATACTTGTATTGTGGGTTTGTATTGTGGACATTGAACATTCGGGTTTGCTACTTTTGTTTTCCGCTGCGGATTTTCTTATTACTTCGTGGATTTGTTTTCTTCGTTGTAGTGGAGTAGGATGTTTACATATATCTTTGAGGATTTTATATCGTCCTTCCTTATTAAACTGCGTGGATTGATTATATGTTGAACTGTGTGGAATGTTGATATAAACTGCGTGGTTTGTTTCTTATTTATATTGTATTGTTCCGACCATGTGTGGCCGAGGTATAGATATATGTATTCTGGATTCATATTGTCACCCGTACAGGGGAGATGCTGTCAAAATTTCTTCTGACAGGGACTACCTGGGGCGTGATAATTTATTTGGTATCAGAGCAGGTTACAATACTTGCTTAGCATTCTGGATTTTTGGGATTTTATCTGATACCAATTTATTTGGTATCAGAGCGGATTTATGATATTTGTTTCTCGTGTTCTGGAGTTTACAAGTTTATCTGGGTAATTTCGGATTTGTACCGATTCCGTCGATTTTCTCGTTTCGGAATTCCGAGGTATTTTGACGAGGTTCTTTGTGGGGCTAAGCAGCGACAGGACATCTCCAGACGACAAATAAGGTAAATTAGATAACTGTATAGTTTTCATACCTGTAATAATATCTGGGTAACATTTTGTTACAGATATGACACATACACGTGTTCCGGTACCGAGACGTAGGCGACCACGTAAGAGGGCGATAGATTCTCCGGAGATAGAGTCTCCAGAGAGATTTGCTAGGGTCGAGCCTGTCCGTCAGTGACAGACTCGTCAGGATATTATAGGCACGTCGGATTATAAGACCCCGACGATTCCGACTTCAGAGGTACATACCTCGACTATACCACTAGTGGTATTGCCTTCAGTATACCTGGCACCCCCTCAAGTCATGCCTACTACTGCGTACTTGAGGTACGAGATGAGGTAGAGATATGGTGGGACACGCATCGCTCGATTATAGGCGAGCAATAAATTACCTGGATGAGATTTAGGGAGGCATTCGAGAGTCAGTATTTTCCCCGAGCGTATCAGATGACACGTCGGCAGGATTTTCTGAGTCTTCGGTAGAATAACCGCTCAGTGATGGAGTATAATGCCGAATTTAATCGGTTGGCCAGATTTTGTTTTGAGTTGGTTGCCGAGGATAGATCTCGTATGCTTCAGTTTGTCCAGGGACTGGGCGGGCATCTTCAGGTGAAGATTGCCGATTTTGGTCATTCATCATACACAGAGACACTGGATAGAGCTCTTATGATTGCGTCTGCTCATCAGAGAGTGAATGCAGACAAGAAGAGAAAACAGACTGATCGGACTTCCGGATAGATCCAGTAGACACAGACTACGGGACAGCAGCAGAGCAGTCATTCTCAGACGGGTCAGGGTACTTCTGGGCCATCTGGCCGACCCCAGAAGTCAAGACGATCTTCATCAGGACGTTCTCGGTCTTCTCAGCAGAACCGGAAACTGTCCACCGGTGACTCTCACTGCACCCGATGTGGATCCTGAGATCACATCACCTCTGCATGCACGCTGGGACAGTCAGTTTGCTATTATTGCAAATTGCTTGGGCACATGAACCAAGACTGTTCACTGAAGGCTCAGCATGTAGCTTCCGGGATTTCTATTCCGGGAGGACACTTTGGTCAGTCCGGGACTCAGCGAGGAGGGCCGAAAGCCCAATCTTCGCATCGTCAGTAGAGGACAACTCCTCCTGCAAAAGCTGCATATGGCATGCACAGGTAGGAGCATTCCGGTGTCCTTATGGAGAACCCCACGGTATTCCGCCTTAGTGTTCTCCTGTACTATTCGTCAAAAAGAAGGATGGTACTCTGAGGCTGTACATCGATTATAGGCAGCTGAATGCAGTGACTATCAGAAATAAGTATCCCTTGCAACGGATTGAGGATTTATTTGATCAGTTCAGAGATACATCAGTGTATTCTAAGATTAATCTGCAGTCTGGATATCATCAGCTGAGAGTTAGAGATTCTGATATTCAGAAGACAACATTTCGCACCAGATACGGACATTATGAGTTTTTGGTAATGCCATTTGGGCTTACCAATGCTCTTGCAATATTTATGGATATGATGAACCGTATCTTTCTGGAGTATCTAGATCAGTTTGTTATTGTGTTTATCGATGACATATTGATCTATTCACGTTCCGAGGAGGAACATGCACAACATCTTTGCATAGTCTTGGAGACTCTTCGACGACATCATTTGTATGTGAAGTTCAGCAAGTGTGCATTTTGGCTATCTTAAGTTGGTTTCCTGGGACACGTGGTGTCAAGCCGAGGTATTTCAGTAGATCCACAGAAGATCAAGGCTATCACTAGCTGGGAGCAGCCGAAGTCAGTCCAGGAGATCCGCAGTTTCATGGGACCGGTTGGATATTACAGATGATTCGTTGAGGGTTTCTCTAGTATTGCTATGCTGTTGACACGTCTGACTAGGAAAGGCGTGAAGTTCACGTGGTCAGAGGCTTGCGAGACGAACTTCTAGGAGCTGAAGCGGAGATTAGTATCAGCACCAGTTTTGGTTTTACCTTCTGGTGATGACGGATTCGTACTTTACACAGATGCATCTCTTCAGGGCTTGGGCGCTGTTTTGATGCAGCATGGTAGGGTAGTCTCCTATGCTTCTCGTCAGTTGAAGGAGCATGAGAAGAACTACCCAGTACATGATTTAGAGCTAGCCGCTATTATCTTTGCTTTGAAGATTTGGCGACATCATCTTTATGGTATTACTTTTGAGATTCTTACTGATCATAAGAGTCTCAAATATATTTTCACACAGAAGGAACTCAATCTTCGACAGAGGAGATGGATGGAGTTCCAGAAGGACTATGATTGTACTATTAGCTACCATCTGGGTAAAGCTAATGTGGTTGCTGATGCAGTTAGCAGGAAGTCCAGAGGGACTTTAGCTTGTCATCGAGTTTTAGTCACGGACTTGATTCAGGGATTCTCTGAGTTGGGCCTTGAGGAGCAGGGACGGACAGAGCAGGGTATTCTTGTTACCATGGTTGCTCAGTCGTCGATCAGGATGAGAATTCGAGAGGCCCAGACCGGAGATCAGCATTTACAGTTCATTAGCAACCAGATAGCTTCCGGACAGCAGACCGAGTTTACCCGAGATGACAAGGGTATTGTTTATTTCCGAGGAAGATTATGTGTACCTCAGTCTCACCCGGTCATGGAGGAGTTACTTCAGGAGGCTCATCGTTCTAGATTTTCTATCCACCCAGGTGGGACCCGTATGTATCATGATTTGAGGCGTTCATATTGGTGGAACGGTATGAAGAAAGACATCGCGGAGTTTGTAGCTAGATGTCTTATCTGTCAGTAGGTGAAGGCTGAGCACCAGAGGCCTGCTGATTTACTCCAGAGGATCCCTATTCCAGAGTAGAAGTGGGAGCATATTACTATGGATTTTGTGGTAGGATTGCCTAGGACTCGACGAGGCCATGATGTGATTTGGGTAATCGTTGACCGATTAACCAAATCCGCACATTTTATAGCGATCTGGAAGACTGATTCTCTGGATCGATTAGCAGAGTTATACTGTCGAGAGATTATCAGATTGCATGGAGTTCCGCTGAGCTTTATATCTGATAGAGGCCCACGGTTCACTTCCCAATTCTGGAAGAGTCTGCAGCAGGCCTTGGGCACACAGCTTCGTTTTAGTATGACATTCCATCCGCAAACAGATGGGCAGTCGGAGCGGACTATTCAGAATTTGGAGGATTTGCTGAGGTCTTGTGTTATTGACTTCGGGGGCAGCTGGGAGGACCACCTGCCATTAGTGGAGTTCACCTACAACAACAGCTATCATTCGGCTATCCAGATGGCACCGTTTGAGGCGTTGTATGGTAGACCTTGTCGGGCACCCACCCTCTGGGAGGAGGTTGGGGAGGTCCAACTGCTAGGACCTCAGAGAGCTCAGCGGGATACAAAGTTAGTTCGTACTATCAGACGGAGGATGTCAGAGGCTCAGGACTGTCAGAAGAGTTATGCTGATCAGCGACGGAGACCCCTGGAGTTCTCTATTGGTGATCATGTATTTTTGAGAGTTTCACCCACGAAAGGGGTGAAGAGATTTGGTCTTCGAGGTAAGTTAGCTCCACGATATATTGGGCCATTCCAGATCTTGGAGAGGATTGGAGCAGTAGCTTACCGTCTGGCGCTACCACCATCTCTAGCTGGCATTCACGATGTATTCCATGTATCTATGCTGAGGAGATACGTATTCGATCCGGCACATGTTCTGTCAGATATATCAGTTCCCATTCAGCCTGACGTTACTTACGAGGAGGTTCCTGTACGAATTCTGGACCATAGAGAGCGTCAGTTGCGGAACAAGACTGTCCGGCTGGTTAAAGTCGGATGGCAGCATCATTCTGACGAGGAGGCTACTTGGGAGCAGGAGGATACGATCCGAGCTCGATACCCCCATCTTTTTACTTGAGGTATGTGGGTTAGAGTTCCTTCCAGCATTTATACTGTTTGGTTATATTCTGGTGTTTGCCGTTGGTTATAGAGAAATTTAGGGACCAAATTTTTATTAGTAGGGGAGGATGTGAGATGTCAAAAAATTTAATATATAGTGTTATTTCAGAAATAGCCTTATAGAATTTTTCCAGAATTTTTAGAAATTTTCTGAGAATTTTTCGGAGCTTATACGACGGGTTTTGAGGGGATCAATTCCGGGTACAAATAAGGCCTGTTTGGGATACCCGTTTAGGTGAGGAAATGTTTTTAATTATAAATCATTTTATTTTCCTTTAATTCCCTTCCCAAGCGTCGTTACCCCCAAAACCGACGCCGATCACCCGAGCCTTCCCCTCTCTTCTTCCTCTGTGCTCTCCCACTCTCGTGGATCACTCGACGCTGTGGCCGGAGGAGACTCATCACCGGAGCTCGACGGTGCCGAGGAGCTGGATCTGATCGGGGGGTTCTGTTCGGCGGATTTGGAGGCCGATTGTCGAAGGTGCTGTGGCTAGGGCACGGTGAGAGACAGATCATGCATCGTCTCCCATCGGTAGACTATTCCTCTTCTCTCCTCACGCTGGACACAGTGTGATTACCCTTTTCGCTAGCCGGATTGGACCGAGCGGCATCACCTAGCAGTGATCTTGGAGGCAGGGCATCGTCGGATCGCGTCTCCATCCACCATCGACCACCGAAGCTTAGAGAGGTGGCCTAGTCCGGATTTGTGCCACTCGATCGTCGGCGAGGGTAAGCTAGACTTAACCGAAACCCATCTTGTCGATTTCCCTCTTGATTCATCATCGGATTCTTGTTGATTCATGAATTAATTCTCTTTTATGGTGTTATTGTGATCCGATTGATTTCTAACAGGTAAGGATCTGTTCGGTGGAGTTATTCTTGGTTCCAACAACTCTCCAACAGTAGCTACCTTTCCTAGCAGCAACATTACTTTGTGTTGTGGATCAACAAGCATGGCAGGTAAGCATCTGTATAGTGATGAATCTTGGGTCTTCTTAGCAGTGAGATACTTAGATGTAGATCATGGTGTAGGGATTTGAGTACATGATGTATTGATGAATTAGATTCATGTATTGGATTAGGGTTGAATTGGATTACTAGATGGTTAGTATATCATTAGATGATACATGTTAATTGTAGATTATGTGTTGATTGGAATATTGTGATTGCTTTATTTAGTTTGAATTTATCTAATGGGATGATTAGGGTTAAGGTAATTAACCCTAATCAACCGTTAGATTTTTAATTTAATTGGTGGTTAGGGATTAGGTAACTAACCCTAATTGACCGTTAGATTAATTAGGTAGGTTGGTGTTCGTGTGATTAGGGTTTTGCCCTAATTTAGTTTTAGGGATTTTATTTAGCTATTCATTTGGTTCTAGCTAAATAAAATATATATATTGTTTGACACAGGACTTTGATTCGAGATGGGTGTCTCGACGTCGACTTTGGATTTGGCGTGATACTACCTGCTATTTGAGGCGGGTACCCTTTGAATTA
The DNA here is from genome assembly GCF_018446385.1 of Zingiber officinale. Taxonomy (NCBI): domain Eukaryota; kingdom Viridiplantae; phylum Streptophyta; class Magnoliopsida; order Zingiberales; family Zingiberaceae; genus Zingiber; species Zingiber officinale. The sequence continues at coordinate 120,347,595 of NC_055990.1, forward strand.
TCTCTTGATAGTGTCTTATGATATGTGCAATTTATATATACTAACTAGTGTTGGTAGTTAGTATTTCCTTGGTTTAGTTTAGCTGATACCTATCATGTTTCTATTGTTAGTGCTTTACATTAGAACTGGATGCTTTTATCTTTTGCCATATGTATCTATGTTTATAGAGATGGATATGTATATTTATAGTGCTTCACTATACTGGATTAGTTGCTTTACATGTTTGATACGTGCTCTTGGATTCATGATACTTATGTCATTGTTATATGTGATGTTCTTGGATTTATGCTGTTTATATCATGGTAATATATATGCATTTACCTTTTTGGCACACACCTATATGGAGGAGGCTATGATCAGGTATGACATACTTAGCATCATGCACCATCCCGCATGATTGCATGCTGGGCGATTGACGAATCCATTATTGTTGAGCTCGTCGGGCGGCTACATGAGGGCCTGCACACAGCGTGACCACTGCATGGGTAGTGGCATAGCACTCGGGGTGTGTATGGCAGGTTGCTCGGTGGTGCACCGCCGGGGTGCTCATGGGTAGCACGATACAGCGGGGTTGCAGCCTGGATCCCTCCCCGTCATCGCGTACCGGGAGATGAGAGCATTGCACTCCCTCATTATGTCTGAGGTAGGAGGATAGGTGTACTCCGACAGCACCCCGTCCACTCGATCACTCATCAGGGGTAGTGACGGCAGAGTGCACGGTGTCACAGCCCTACCCACTCGGTCTCGCCATCACGTGTGAGACGGCTGACTGGCGTCATAGGTGACCATGTCATATTGCGTCATATGCACGGATTGCATTCTTTATGATTTATGCATTTTTGTGATTGCATATGATTGACATGCATACAGGATACATGCTTTTGCTCTGACTATTTTTATCTGTGTATGTTCACAGTCAGTTGCACAAGCCTCGCAGGTGAGTACAGTTTATTTCAGTTATGAATTTTCTTATTATTCTTGCTATAGACTATACTTTATGCCTATTGCTGGTTATTACAGTTTATTTTAGCTATGCATATCTGTTATACTGTTAGGAGACTGTACCGTAGGTTGTATTGTTAGGAAACTGTACTGTAGGCTCTATGGTTTAGTGTACTGTACCATAGTATGTTACTGGTGGTTATATGTTGTTGTACATATCTGTTGGATTACCTACTGAGTTCTTTGAACTCACCCCGTTGTTATTATTTTTTTTAGGTTGAGGCCGACGGGAGATATTCCAGTCGATAGCCCCATTATCGCGAGGATTTTCTTCGTCGGATTATATTTTGCTTTTGCATCTTATATACTTGTATTGTGGGTTTGTATTGTGGACATTGAACATTCGGGTTCACTACTTTTGTTTTTCCGCTGCGGATTTTCTCATTACTTCATGGATTTGTTTTCTTCGTTGTAGTGGAGTAGGATGTTTACATATATCTTTGAGGATTTTATATCGTCCTTCCTTATTAAACTGCGTGGATTGGATTATATGTTGAACTGTGTGGAATGTTGATATAAACTGCGTGGTTTGTTTCTTATTTGTATTGTATTGTTCCGGCCATGTGTGGCCGAGGTATAGATATATGTATTCTGGATTCATATTGTCACCCGTACAGGGGAGATGCTGTCAAAATTTCTTCTGACAGGGACTACCTAGGGTGTGACAATTATATACATCCCAACAAATGAACTAATCATCGTTCTAACATGATTTCTTTAATTAAATGAACTAATCATATTTCATGTATCATGTAGAGTAATCAGTATATGAATGAACATATCATTCATATAAATATGTCGCATATTGTTAACATATAACAAGCTGACATGAACTAAATGGACTAATACTGTTTATACATAATGATAGTAACAAAACTCTTACAAATTAGATAGGCTGATACCACTCCCACTAGCACTGACGCTAGTGCAGTGCCCAACATAATCCCCTTCAATCCGGACTCATTTGAGGCAATCTCAGATAGACCAACTTCAAGATTTTCAATTTGATCTATCATCGACACTTCTTTAGAATCCTCTTTAGATTCTTCAGGATCCTCCTCTTGATCCCTCTCAAATTCTTCAGGATCTTCCTTTAGGAACTCATGGTGAAGTAGCTCCACACACAACTATAAGGTTCTCCTTTCGGAGAGCCTCCATATCTGGTGTGCTACCATCTTTGGATTCTCCGGCAGTGAATGAATCAATGCCCAGATCTTGTAATTATCCAGGATTGGAAACTCTTCTTATTCAAGTTTCCAGGACTGGTAATCATCTGTGCTATCTTTAAATTGAAATTAAATAAGTTAGTATAAAACTAACTAACCAGTACAAAACTTGCTTAATTTAATTTATATAGGCATAGAATCAACATTATTAATCAAGAAAAATAAATTTTCTTGATTTTTAGGAGTCTAAATTGACTAATCCATTTGATCGATTGATTGAGAATCCAAATCCTGAGCTCTGTCCAATGTCCTCATTAGAACTAATCAACTCGACTGTGATTTCTTACCTATGTTCTGTTAATCTAAGCTCATTTAAGTCAATCTCAGACTTATTGATCAAACTTAGATCCATTTGATCAAACCAATGTCTATTAGATTAAGTCTGACCCATTAGAACAAATCTAATTAATTTAGTTAAACCAACTAATGGTTTAAACTAGATCGGGGTCTAATTGGACCAAAAAATTATTCTAGTACATCTTGATCGATCGAGCTATCCAATATGTCCTCTGACACCGTAAATCGAGTCATACTCTATCTCATGAATAGCCTCCCTTAGCTCATTCAATCACACATAGCGACGAGTTATCGTGTATATTATCTAAGGCATCTAGAATTGAAATTAATAATATCAATACAAAACTAACAAACCAATAACAAAATCGGTTAATTTCTCACACATATGCATAGAACTAATATACAGAATACATAGCAAATAAGAAAAAAATAAATTTTCTTTATTTGAGGAATTCCAGTAGACTGACACACTAAATCGATCGATTATATTAGAAACAAGATCCTGATCATTAGCTTGGTCCATTGTCCTTGTTAGAACTAATCTAATCAGACAGGAATGTACAATTGTAATTGTTTAAGCCCATTTAATCAAATCATGATCCATTAGGTAGTTTGCCCCATTTGATCAAATTTGACCCATTAGAACAGATCTAGCCCATTTGATCAAATTTGATCTTTTAGAACAAATTTGGAAAGATCTAACTCAACACATGTAATCAAAACTACCCCCAATTAATAATAAACCAATCTGGTTAAACCAACCAATGGTTTGAACCAAATCTGGGTATTATTGAATTTAACTGGTCTGGTTAAACCAACCAATGGTTTGAACCAGATTAGGATCTGGTTGGACTAAGCTGGTCTAGTTCAATTTTCAATTAATTGAACCTTGATCATCAATTAAATAGTGAACAAATTTAATCGGAACAAATTAAACACATAAGCATCACTACAACAAAAACTGCAAACGACAACGGATATTATCCGTTGTCGTAGGGTAAAAAAACCGTTGTAACTGAGGGTGTTGCAGAATGTATTGCCCTACAACAACGGTTTTGAATCCGTTGTCTTTGTAGACATTTGACAACGGTTTTTATCCGTTGTTGTTTATATGCCCAAAATTTGGCTACGAAGGATACGACAACGTTTTAAAACCGTTGTGGTAGATAATTTCAACAACAGAAATAAATCGTTGTGGTAGATACGTTTTACAATAGATATAAACTGTTGTGGTAGATAACATTTGACATGCTTTGTTTTTTTTAACAGCAGTTTTAATATATTTTACAACGGATAAAACCGTTGTGTTTTATCACTTTTTACAAAAAAAATTCGTTGTGGTTTACCTATTTTTTACAACATTTTTAACTGTTGTCTTTAATGTTCATTAATACCAAACAACCAATCTTATTTTACTATAAGCAAACCACCAATACAAAACTAAATATTTAATACATTAAATCCAAAATAAACATCCATATATAATTCATCTTGTAGCCATATATACAAAAATATACAAAATGAGTTGTTACTCATCAAAATACACATGTTTTCCATTACTATCCATATATACACTAAATCACATGTTTTCCATTTGCTGTTCGATCTCCATATGGCTGGCTTTTAGTTTACAAAATAGCAAGGCAAGCTACATCTAACAAAGCTCACTTCTTGCATCAAAAAAACTCAAGCCACCTCACGAATTGGCAGACCTGCAAGAGAAAAGTTTTAACAAAACTTATCAAATTCCAGAATTCCAAAAGGATCGAATGTAATTAACCAAATGAAGGAAACAAAAACAAAAACAATAACCAAATGAAGGCAAAAACAAACCAAATGAAGGAAACAAAAAGAGGTGTTTATTAGAGAATAATAGTACATGGAATCTACTAGGAGCAATGATACCTAGCTTAGCATAGTTTACTAAATAATTAGCATTACATGCAGCTAACATTATTTAAGTGAACTATCATGCAAGATCAATAGAATCCATGCAAAGCGCATTACATCCATTAACATCTTGAAACAAAATATTCATGCAATTTTCTGTGCCATTTTCCAAACTGCATTACCTTTGAGACTTGGTAGGTACAATATGCTTTTCCATTTTGCAAGTAACAAGTTGCCAGGAGCTGCAAATTGATCTGCAATAAACAGACCCATCACAAAAGCATAAGTGAAAGTAAAAAACATGGGTTCAAAGCCTATCCAAGTAAAACTTGAACCAAAAGAATTGGATCATCATGATGAGTTATGGTAGGGTGAATTGTTTGTAGAGCTAAAACAATTCCACAAATTCCTCAAAATAGAAATCACATACGCACAGCTTTAATAATTACATAGGACACCTAAAAGAACCAAAGTGTCAATCAAATAAGTGTAGATTAAGAGCTATAATATTCACTACATTCCAGCTGGAAAAAATAGATTTTTCATTCCCATTTCATCAATACAAAGAGAAAATCTAATTGCAACTGCAGTATATAGAGCAAAACAAGAAAATCTAACTGGAAAAATAGCTGCAATGCAAGTGCAATTCACTGGTAATTTACACTGCTCGTCCAAGCAAAAGTATATAGAGCAAACTATTAAGAAATCAAACTTTGTATATCAATATACTATGGATCATACACGAAATGCCTTTACAAGCTCTTCATTTCATTATTCTCAAGGAATCACTAACATGCATATAGATTAACATAGTTGTGCTTGATGAAGCATCATAATTGTCATTCGCGATTGTAAAAAGCAAAAATAATAAATTATAGGAGGAAAAACAAGATTAAGTCATGGCATATAGACGAAAACCATAAGGAGAGTACAAACAAGAAATTTGTAGAGCAACTCATAAGATACAAAAGGTCATCATCTAACAATTCACAAAGAGATAACTTCCACATTGCCAGTCCTTGCATAATTCGGAAACAACTAAATAAGCTACTCACACAACCTAGCCATTATTAATTTTGGACTACAAAGAGAGGCAATAAATAAGAGAAATGTCAGCTAATTCTGCTCATGGTAGAAATGCAAGAATGAAGTATTGAGCAAAGGAGATAGCTAGCTGTGAACAAACAAATTATTGGCAATAAGGAATCAAAATCAATAAGTCATGGAGTCACAAACAAAGTGTTCAACCATCTTTTCATTTTTGTCAAGTTTAGATACATATGGCATTACTGGAAGTGTTTATGGATCCACAAATCAGAACTTATCAATCTTGTTTTCTTTTTTCATCTTTTTGAAGAGAAACCTTCCATTCAAGCAAAAAAATGTTAGTATGTTAATACAAATAAAATGAAAAAAATGAGTGATGCGAAAACTTACCACATGTAAGCAACCAGATAATTAGCAGATATTGACTCCAACTCATAAAAAGGTGTGATGTCTTCAATATTCACTAGCAGTTCGTACTCATGGTCAAAGAAATCATGATAAAAAATAATTGATATAGTTTTTTCAAGGCTGTCCAAAACACGCATAGAGTAACAATACAATAAATATAATGACCGTGGCACATTTGATGGCAAGACAGAATTACTTCTTTTTGCAATACTTTTCTTCCTTTGAGGCTTCTACAAATTGCAAATATAAACATGTTAGTGGAAAGTTCTATCACTTATGTTCAGCATCTTTCTGAACAATCCTTTAATTGGGTTTCAATTACCATCAATGTTCCTGTTCGTGCATGTAACCTTAATGTACAGATTACATGTGTGTGCTAGCTCTTATATATCTTGTATTACTAATTTTATCTAACAAATACGTACAACCTTCAATCAAAATCTAAGAAGGTTTAGTTGGAAAAATCGAGCTAAACAACTATGCCAAGCAAATGAGAAAAAAACTAGAAAAACATACAATAACCAAATCAGAAGATGGAAATTTGTGGTTGCTGAAACGAGTCCTCAAATAATTCCCAATGAAGAATTAAATTTGTACTCACAGTGTGGTGGCCGAATGAGTCAGAAATTTACCTCATTTTTCATCACTACCCAACGTGCAGGCCAAGCAACATGAGTCCCTATAGCGCCACCAATGGTGTCACATTCATTTGGAATGGGAAAGGGCAACCTTGTTGAATTCTCCACAACCTCATCAATCGTGACGCGCATGCAATTCATGGGTAACGGGACACCATGAAGTAATTTTCCATCCCCATTGGCATGAACAACTATACCATAGGCCACAATATTAGACTTGGATTCCAATGAGAGTGCAACTGGCATACCCTAGAAGATAATCAATCATGTCATACATTGATGGACTCATTATTGCAAATAATATTAAGTATCCACAATTAAATACATATATGAGGGTAACACCTTTCGTCCTACACTTATGTAAACAAAATCATGTTGATGAAATAAAAAAAGAGGCAAGCCAAATAACATGTCAAAAATAAGAGCCTTTATGAATAAGAACAATCACTTATCAGTGTGATGGAGATAAATGAGGTATAGAAATTAATAATATCATTGGTACAATTATTTCTTTTTCTCTTAGCCCAAACTTATTCAACCCAAGGGCTAGGTTGAAGTATGAGATGAGGAAACCATGATGAAGAGATTTTTTGATCATGAAAACAGATATCAGATGCACTTGGAGAAGACAAATTGAAAGGAAAAAAAGGAAGGCATAGTAGCTAAAACCTGAATAAGGCAAAGTGACAAATATTGTAGCTTTTTGGAATAAACAAAACTACAACATGATAATTGTGGCTTCTCCGATCATCTCATTAAACAGCTTGATAGCCTCCTCTCCACGTCCATGGAAACCGTAGGCTGCAATCATGGAGCTCCAAAGCACAAGGACTGATGCATTAGATTCAGAAAATATCGTGCTTGAATCCTCCAAACAACCGCACTTGGAATACATGCTTATCAGTGAACTCCTCACCGGGGTGACAGAACCAACTCCAACATGGATGACTTGTGCATGCACTTGTTGCCCCTGTGCTAAGGCAGCTAAGTCAGAGCATGCACTGATGATGCTAACAAAGGTTACATGGTCTGGCAACAATCCGACATTCTTCATGAGGATGAAATGGTGGAAGGCCCCTTCAGGGTCCCCATTTTGTGCTCTTCCTGCAATCACAGTATTGCAAGAGACCACATTGAGGAAAGGCAATCCTTTCAGAACCCTTTCTCCTTCTTCAAGATGACCACTTCTCATGTACATGTGAGCTAGAGAGCTCCCAACACACATGTCCTGCTCAAACACATTGATAACCACGAAGGCATGGTTTTGGCGACCAAAACCTGCATCCTTCAATCTGGCGCAGCATCGCAAGGTGCTCCCCAAACCAAACTCATCGGGACGCAGGCCCTCCCTCCTCGACCTCAGGAAGCACTCGAGTCCCTCCTCGTCGAGCTCGAAGTGAGCCAGCCCGGCAATCATGGCGTTCCAGGTGGCGAGGTTCCTCTCTGGCATTTCATCGAACAGCTTGCGGGCAGCGTTGATGTCCCCGTTGTGGATGAGGCCGCCGATGAGGATGTTGAAGGACATGACATTTCGGCACGCCATTGCGTCAAACACGGCGCGGATGGCGGGGACCCGGCCAAGTTTGAGGTACATGTGGAAAAGGTGGTTTCCAGTGAAGCGGTGGAAAGAGGCAGCGCTGGCGATGGCTATGATTGCGTGGAGCTGACGACCTAGGCGAAGGGAGCGTGGCGAAGGGAGTAGGCAGCAGGCGTTCAGGAGGTGAGAGAAGAGGTTGTGGTCGGACCATAGCTGGGGTCAGATCGGCCATCTTTCGGAGCATGACGAGAGGAAAGCGAGAGGAAAACGATGGAGGCTGGGAGAGTGGGAGATGGCCGTGGCTGTGGGAATGGGAATGTGACAAAAAAATGCGGAGGGGGAAGGGATTTGAGAAATATCGAGAAGTTTCCATTACAAAAAGGCGCGTGGAGCGATGGACAGTGTTGGGGTAATGGAGGGAGAAGGGAGAGAGGGAGCGGAGGCCGAAGCCGCCTCCCACCAGTTCATTGATTCCATCGCGAAGAAGGAGAAAGTAAAATGGCTAGGTTTGGGAGCGCGAAGGGAAAAACACGGCGCCGAAAAGAAAACAGCGAGGGAAAGGAAAACAGCAAGGGGGAAATGACCAAATTCAATTACAACAATTTTTTCAAAACTGTTGTCGTAGTCGCTAAAAACGCGGATAAAGACAACGGTTTATAAAATCGTTGTAAAAAGTGTTGTCGTTTTAAAAACAAACGCTCAATGACAACAGTTTTGCCAAAACCGTTGTCTTTTATATTTAATAGGGAGTTCAAAGACAACGGTTTTGGCAAAAACCATTGTCTTTGAGCAAATACGCAACGCTTTCTCTTAAAACCGTTGTCGTAGGGGTGTTGTCGTTTGTAGTTTTTGTTGTAGTGCATGTTGGAAAAAGTTATAATGGGCAATTGTTTGATCCATTCATGCATCATCTACTGTTCACATTTTTTGTTTATTTAATCTTGAGAACATGAGTATGTTTTACTTTCTCTGATTTTTTTGACTTGAATCGATTACATGAATCGATGAAAAACATTTGACGGAGGAAGAGTAACATATATTGTTTTCTTCGTCATTTTAATAAATGACAAATAGATTTTAATGGATTACTCAGATCGATTAAAAATCTATTTGAATCGATTACATAGATTTGCTATGCTTCATCAATTTAATTGATTACACATATTTTGAATCGATTAAGATTTGTTTAAATCGATTAGTTTAATCAATAAACTTCTTCTTCTCTTCTCTGCCATGACTGTGACACTCACTTCTTCTGCCGTGACGAACACGGCTGCCATGATTGTCGATCGTCGGCCTCCCGATGTAGTCACCGACACTCTCTGGCCTCGAAAGCCGATAGCAAACAATCCTCTCGGGGCTCGACAACTGTGGTAGATCGCGACCCAGTCTCGATCTTGCCTACTGATGGCGGAAGAGACATTTTTTTCCAACGAAGAAACAAGTTTCATACTTAGGCATCGCTCTGATACCATTGTTGGTCCTAAAGCATGAAAAATACAGAAATACAAAATCTATATAAAAAATATCACAGTGATCTCCCGTAGTAGATCTTGATCTTCACTTGTCATCGGAAGAACGATCACGAACCACTTGTCATAGAAAGAACAATCACGAACGAATCGAAAAGCTCTTCATGGTTCACAAACAAAATCCCTCTCTAATAGATGTTCTCCTTCTCTGCAAGACACATAGTCTAGGTAGAATTTTGACAGAGGAAGATGACTCTTCATCTTCCTCTACAGAATGAGAAAGAGTTGGAAGGTGAAAGGGTGAAGGGGCACCCTTTCACCTTCTTAACACCAACAGAAAAAACCTAGATGATCGCAGTATATACAAGAGGCTTATAACATAGATTTTTTTTTTTTTTTGAGAATGAGGTACAACTAAAGTAATAATAAAACAATGCTTTAATTAATTTATTTCTCTTGTTTTCGTAGACATTTAAATCCTTTTAAAGCTTCCTTCTCACAACAAAATATTCACATGATCTTGCTAATTTAAAACCAATATATATATTGACTAGTTCTTCACCATCAATTAACTATTTCAACCAATTCCTAATGGTGGATTAATGTGTGTGATTCATGCGTATATTATGGATATCATTTATCATACATTTATTATATTACATGAACCTATTTTGCATAGTTTCTTACCTTTTTCACATTTTGTTTTATCCTTTAGTTGGAAAAACTGATATCTATGCATTTTATTGACAGTATGTGAAGTTGGTGCTCAATTTAGGACAAAAATCCTTGGAAGTGTGCATTCCATCATGATTGTAATGTTTGGTCATATCCCCCTGACACATTTATGCATCACCCGTTGACTAAAATGAGAATCGAAACCCTAGAATAGAACATGGTTTGGCCGTGCCCATTGACACGATCGTGTTTTTCCCTAACTCCCAACGAGAAGATGTCCAAAGTGCCACATGGCCAGGTCATGCTTCCCAACATGGCCATGGTATGATGACAGTGCCCCCAAGTTTTTAGGAAAGTTATAGCGCTCACACTTATGCCATTTTTTTTCTATTAAAGTTAGTATGCACAATGGTATATAAAGGAACTAAAAGAAAGATAATAAATAAAAGGATTTACTTGGTTCCCACTCTAGGGATGCTACATCCAAGGCTTGTATACTCGGCATGAGCCCACTATCTTTTTCTCCTTTCCTGAAATCTTTCAAAGATGGAGAAAACTCTTACAATGAATATAATCACAAATAATAAAATGAGATGCCTATAATATAAACTATACAAACAAACTTGTGTTGTTCCAGTCCAGCAAGAGCAAATTTTGCGCACTCCTCCTGATGCTTCCCCGATCATACAAGTAGAATCTGTTGGGTTTTTCGGGCTGCGAAAACTGCTCTTTCGCGTCGCGGAAACCCCGAAGGCCCAAGCCACCGGATCCGTGCGAAGTAGAAATTAAACAAAAATTACGAGTACGAGTATCTAATCTAGATCTACACTAGATTTACAAAGAGGAAACACTTTATAGCTTCGATGCGTGCCCTTTTCGTATACCGCTCGTCCAAGGAGATGCCGGATCTCAAGTTGTCAAAGTAGACAACTCTCTAGAAGTATCTATTAGGATCGTCGTACTCGGCTAGAGAGGGGGGTGTGAATAGCCGACTCCAAATTGCTCATTTCTTCCTACGATTAGGGTTAGCGCAGCGGAAATAAAAATAATAGAAATGAAAGCGGAGAAATCAAACCTCAACACGCGTCGATGTAACGAGGTTCGGAGATATACTCCTACTCCTCGGCGTGTCCGTAAGGTGGACGAAGCCTATCAATCCGTCGGTGGATGAGACCCCGGACACCCGGCTAATAATCACTCCTCCTGGGTGAAGAAACCTCGCCACAATGTTTTGCAAAAGCAATACAGGAGTAGAAAGCAGCAAGAAGCAAAATACAATACAAATGTATGAAACACCTTCGCTTACTTGCCTTCGATGAAGCAGCAGCTTCTCGGATCCAACCACAATGACAGCAATCGATCGGTTGGTCGGCCAGTGGAAGCTCACAAAAGCTTCAGAGGCGAAGAGCTCGAAAGCTCACGGAAGAACTTGCAGCAAAGAAGAAGAGGCGGAACAAGAAGAAGCGAAGCTTGGAGAAGCGAAGAAGATAAGCAGCCCTCGATCTCCTTTATAACCTGCACTGCAAAGAAGACAGTGAAGAAGAAAGGGGGAGCCTGATCGGTCCAGCTGGCCGTTGAGTCACAACGGCTAGTCCTGGACCGATCAGGCTCCACCCTGATCGGTCGGTTATTCTGATCGGTCATGGAGACCGATTAGGCTCTATGCTGATCGGTCCCGGACCGATCAGAATCTTTCAGAGTTGCCCAACTCTGTCATCGGTCCCGGGACCGATCGAGCTTCTGATCGGTTCCCGCCGATCGGTAAGCTCTGAGGCACGCGATCGCTTCGATCGATCTCCGGACCGATCAGAAACCACATATCAATGGATCGGTCACGGACGATCCAGTCTTTTTTGCCCAAACCATGGCCAAACCAATATCCGGTCAACCTTGACCTCTTGGTACATCATGCTTAGCATCCGGTCGCTCTCTTGACCTGCGAAGACTCCCCACCAAGGGTCCGGTCAATCGCTGTGACCCACTTGGACTTTTCTCTTCGTGTCAAGTATCCGGTCCTCCTTGACCTACTTGACCTTCTCAACACCGGATGTCCGATCACCCTTGATCCATCTGGATTTTCCTTGCCCGGCTTCACTCACGTGACTTTCACCTAGCTTCACTCACTAGGATTTTCACCGCTTCACTCACCAGGATCAATCTGCGGCTTCACTCACGGGACTTTCTAACCGCCTGGCTTCACTCACTGGACTTTCCCACTCACCAGGACTTTCCCACTGCCTGGCTTCACTCACCAGGACTTTCACCTAGCTTCACTCACTAGGGGTTTCACAACTGCCTGGCTTCAGTCACCAGGACTTTCCCACTGCCTGGCTTCACTCACCAGGACTTCCAATCTGCCCGGCTTCACTCACCAGGACTTATCCGTCTGCCTGGCTTCACTCACCAGGACTTTCCACATCCGGTCCAGAGAACGAGCTACGGAGCCCTCTCTGACCACAGTTCGGGGAACGAGCTACCGAGCCCTCTCCGACTTCCATCCGGTCCAGAGAATGAGCTCCCGAGCCCTCTCTGACCAAAGTCTGGAGAACGAGCTACCGACCCCTCTCCGACTTCCCATGTACCAAGCTTCCATACTTGGACTTCTCCGTGCCAAGTCTCCATACTTGGACTTTTCCCGTGCCAAGCTCCCTGCTTGGACTTTTCACCATGCCAAATTCCCTGCTTGGACTTTTCACCATGCCAAACTCCCAGCTTGGACTTTTCTCATGCCAAGCTCCCTGCTTGGACTTTTCCCGTGCCAAGCTCCCTGCTTGGACTTTTCTGAGTCAGGTCAACTCACCTCGGGTCAACCAGGTCAACCTTGACCACGGGTTGCACCCACAATCTCCCAAGCTTGTATCCTTGTAAAACATCAAGATACAACTTTTCTGTTCACGTCAAACATTGTCAAACATAACTCGTCAAACATCAAAACACAACTCGAGTCAAGTCAACTCGAGTCTGGTCAACCAGGTCAACCTTGACCTAAGGTTGCACCAACAGTATCCACACAAACTAATTAGGTGGAGAAGACCAAACAATAGGTGTGCTAGCACCTAGATGGTGTTCGAACAAGAGAGGAGAGGAAGAGCAAGAAGAGAGAGCACTTGAGGAAGAAGAAGATGTAAATGACACTTGAATGAAAAATGAATTCATTCCCTTCACAAAAGTGGTTGGCCACTTTCGCAAAAGTGTAACCCCCATTTTGCATTAAGTGTGGCCATTAAAGAATTTGTAACCTCCATGAGGTGGCACACACATGTGCTAAACATGATGATGTGGCACCTCATCATTGGCCACTTAATGCCAAGTCACAAATGATGTGGCATAAAGTCAAGTCAAACTTGACTCTTCCTATTCCTCTCAAGTCAAGTCAAACTTCAGTTAATATCTCTCATGGTTGATCTAATCCAACCATTTAATTCAAGCCAATTTAATATAATGAACCTAATTCATTTAATTAAATTGATTCAATGAGTCATAATCTAAATTAGACTCATTGAACACATGAATCAACTTGAGTCCAACTCAATTAGCCCAATTAGGATTACTCTTAATCCAATTTGATTCATCAAATGAATCTAATCCTCTTGGTTCATCATATGAACCTAATCTCCATCTAATTGTCCTTAGTGTGTGACCCTATAGGTTCTTATAACGTTGGCAATGCCCCTAAACCCATTTAGGAGCATAAGTAATGAGTGGTATCTAGCAACACATCATTACTACCCAAGTTACAAGAATGTCGAGATCCAACATCACCTTGTGACTACTAATTGTGACTTCTCACAATATATGACAAGTGTCCTTCTATCCTAGACATCTAGATTGATCAATGTGAGGCATAGACCGTGTCATCCTCTAATCAATCTAAATCTTGAACTCCAAGTAGACTCACTAAATCAAATGAGTTCAATATCTCATATTGACTCATTTGGGCATGGCCATGCACTTCGTGGTCTCACTCTATCAAGAATATCGATGTCACTCCCGTCATATAGAAGGGATAGATCCCATCTACATCACTCACATCCCTCTGCATAATTCGTTACATACCTAGTAATCGCCTTTATAGTCCACCCAGTTACGGGTGACGTTTGACGAAACCAAAGTACATAACTCCTTATGTCGGGATCCATGGTGACTTTAGGTCTAAGGACTAACAGTCATACTAATAGCCACTTGAGAAAGTATATGACACTCATATAACGATCCATGATACTTTCTCATGGCGGGTCATTCAGTATACATTCTCCAATGCATACCCATGTGTCAACTTGATATCTCTATATCCATGACTTGTGAGATCAAGTCATCGAGTTGACCTACATGCTAGTCTTATTGCATTAACATTATCCCTGAATGTTAATACTCGACTAGGAATGATTAAGAATAGTGTTCCCTATATCATCTCACTATCGGTTCAATTAACCGATTGGTATAGGTGAGAACCTTCTACTCAAGGAGGCTATTATACTTAGTTTATTTAGCACTAATACAAGTAAGTATAATAACAAAAAAAAAACAAATGCCTTTATTTATATAAGAATATGATACAACAAGTCCATAATACAATCATCTAATGATTGGCTCTAGGGCTCTAACTAACAATCTCCCACTAGCACTAGTGCCAATCAGTGTAGGCTCTAAGCCCCAATGACCTAGTGTGACCATTATGCTTCCTCTGTGCCAAAGCCTTGGTCAAGGGGTCTGCGATGTTAGCCTCTGTAGGTACTCTGCAAATCTTCACATCTCCTCTCTCGATAATCTCTCGAATGAGATGGAAGCGCCGTAGTATGTGTTTGGTCCGATGATGTGAGCGAGGTTCCTTCGCCTGTGCTATAGCTCCATTGTTGTCACAATAGAGCTCAATAGGGTCAGCCATACTGGGAACCACCCCAAGTTCAGTGATGAACTTGCAGATCCAAATTGCCTCCTTTGCTGCCTCTGATGCAGCAATGTACTCGGCCTTTGTCGTAGAATCAGCTAATGTGTCCTGCTTCGAACTCTTCCAGCTCACTACACCACCATTTATGCAAAATACGAACCCTGACTGCGATCGATAAGCATCGTGGTCGGTCTGGAAGTTGGCATCACTGTAACCCTTTACAGCTAGCTCATCATTGCCTCCATATCTCAAGAAATATTCTTT
The DNA here is from genome assembly GCF_018446385.1 of Zingiber officinale. Lineage (NCBI taxonomy): Eukaryota > Viridiplantae > Streptophyta > Magnoliopsida > Zingiberales > Zingiberaceae > Zingiber > Zingiber officinale. Next base: position 120,362,939 of record NC_055990.1, read on the forward strand.
AGTCCTTCTCAAGTACTTAAGAATATTCTTGACTGCTATCCAGTGACTTTCACCTGGATCTGACTGGTATCTGCTCGTCATGCTCAAAGCATACGAGACATCAGGTCGAGTACATAGCATGACATACATGATAGATCCTATGGCTGAGGCATAAGAGATCAGATCCATGCGGTCTCTCTCCTCCCTAGAAGAGTGACCTTGAGTCTTTGAAAGACTTACGCCATGTGACATCGTCAGAAATCCCTTCTTGGAGTTTTCCATGGCAAACCGAAGGAGTAACTTGTCTATGTATGTACTCTGACTTAGGCCAAGTAATCTCATAGATCTATCTCTATAGATCTGTATCCCCAGAATGCGGGATGCCTCACCTAAGTCCTTCATTGAGAAGCAACTCCCTAGCCAGGTCTTGACAGACTGAAGCATAGGGATGTCCTTCCCAATGAGTAGTATGTCATCCACATACAATATGAGGAAGACAACTATATCCCTTACAACCTTCTTATAGACACAAGGCTCATCTTCGTTCTTGATGAAACTAAACTGTTTAATTGCATCATCGAATCAAAGATTCCAGCTCCGAGAAGCTTGCTTTAGTCCATAAATGGACCTATGTAGCTTGCATACTCTGCTAGTATGTTGTGGATCTACAAAACCCTCAGGTTGTGTCATGTACACATCCTCGAGTAGGTTTCCATTCAGAAACGCGGTCTTGACTTCCATCTTCCATATCTCATAGTCATGGTATGCTGCAATAGCAAGCACGATCCGAATGGACTTAAACATCGCTACTGAAGAAAAGGATTCATCATAGTCATTACCATGAATCTGCTTGAAACCTTTAGCTACCATGCGACCCTTATAGATAAGTCCATCCATGTCAGTCTTTCTCTTAAAGACCCACTTACACCCTATGAGTTTTACCCCTTCAGGTGGATCAACCAAAGTCCATACTTGGTTGGTGTACATGGATTCCATTTCGGATCTCATGGCCTCTAGCCATTTCTCGGAATCTGGTCTCATCACAGCTTCCTGATAGGTGGTAGGCTCATCCTCTATGAGCATAACGTCATCATGGTCAGACAAGAGAAATGAGTATCTCTCAGGCTGACGACGTACCCTATCAGACCTGCGAAAAGGTAGGTATACTTGAACTGGTTGTTGTTCCTCAACTCCTTGTGGAACAACATCATCCACAATACTTTGTGGTTCCAGTTCTACTTCCATTGAGGCTTCAGTGCTATTGTTCACATCTTGAATTTCTTCAAGATCGAACGTACTCCCACTAGTCTTTCTTGAAACAAAGTCCCTTTCTAGAAAGACTCCAGTCTTTGCCACAACTACCTTGTGCTGACTGGGAATATAGAAGTAATATTCCTTAGTTTCCTTGGTATATCCAATGAAATAGCACTTATCGGATTTGGGTCCTAACTTTTCTGAGACTTGACGTCGAACGTAAGCCTCACAACCCCAAATCGTCATGAAAGACACCTGGGCATCTCTCCCAGTCCATATCCTATATGGTGTCTTTATCATGGCCTTGGATGGAACTCGGTTGAGTATAAAAGCTGACGTGTCTAGAGCATAGCCCCAAAGGAATGTCGGAAGATCTGTGTGACTCATCATATATCGTACCATATCTAATAGGGTACGATTCCTCCTTTCGGATACACCATTCCACTATGGTGTTCCAGGAGGAGTGAGTTGGGATAGAATCCCACACTCAGCTAGGTAGTCACGAAACTCATGGCTAAGGTATTCTCCACCTCGATCTGATCGAAGTATCTTAATACTCTTGCCAAGCTGGTTCTATACTTCATTCTTGAATTCTTTGAACTTTTCAAAGGATTCTGACTTATGTGTCATCAAGTACACATAACCATATCTACTAAAGTCATCAGTAAATGTGATGAAGTACCTATAACCGCCTCTAGCAGCGACATTGAAAGGGCCACATACATCACTATGTATGAGTCTTAACAAATCAGTCGCTCTTTTGCTGTGCCCACTAAAGGGAGTCCTGGTCATCTTGCCCATGCGTTGATAAGCGGGACCAAGATTGTCCCTCCGTATCCTACCATGATAATATGTGTTGCTCTGCTTTGGCAGATTCAACAACACATGTGATCGAGGTAGTGATAGGTATCACGGCACGGTAGGCATTAGAGTTGACGTGATTTAGATCTAATCTAAACGATGATGCGTGTCATATACTCGATAGATCTAATCTAATCGAAAGGGTGCATCATGTGGACGACTTAGATCTAATCTAATCGTTAGACACTAATTAATTACTTAATCATGCATCACATATACACAAGCAATTAATTAAATTAATTTGTGATTAGTCATGGCCCTACTACGATCTTCTTAAGCCAATGAGAAGATCGGATGGTCAACCTAGGGTCAACAGCTTCTCAAGCTCCTTCCCTTGACCACCTTGTGTTGCTCGCGCCCTTCTCGTAACTCTGTCTCGAGTGGACCTTCCACCGCTCCAATTTTGTACATTACAATTTTGAAAATCGATTTACATTCGAGTCTAAACTAATTTACAACAAGAATAAATTATAGAGAAAGGCACGACGCGCAGGTTGCGAATCAAATGTACAACATGCACAACACAAATAACGGCGCGCAGGCCGTAATATGAATTACAACACAAATCCAATCAGATTGGGTCTTTTGGGCCATGACAATCACAAATTATACATAATTCTAAATTATGTAATTTCCATAATTTTCTGTAATTTTAATACTAATTTTTACAATTTTTACGAGTAAAATTTCCCGGCGGTCCCGTTTAGCGGTTTTCGGGCGTAATCGCGGAACGAATCCCCTTGCTGGGCCAGGAGCAGCGCCCCTACCCGTGATCTAACCATCACGAGTGTCCCTAAGCGATCCAAAAGTGCCTTAGTCCACTGTTCCAAAAAGTTTTGGGGCGAAACCTTGTCGTTTCGGGAAAAACTTCTCGGTAGTCGAAGCCTACAAGTGTCGAAACACCTGTGCTTCGCTTCTACGAGAAAAATACCCATAAAAACTCTAAAAATCAGAAATTTACAGAATGTTACAGTACTAAATTTTTGTCATGAAAAAAAAACTAAACTCGTACAAGCTTGGCACGTGGCTCTGATACCACTGTTGGGTTTTTCGGGCCGCGAAAACCGCTTGGCACGTGGCTCTGAAACCCCGAAGGCCCAAGCCACAGGATCCGTGCGAAGTAGAAATAAAACAAAAATTATGAGTATGAGTTTCTAATATAGATCTACACTAGATTTACAAAGAGGAAACCCTTTATAGCTTCGATGCGTGCCCTTTTCGTATCCCGCTCGTCCAAGGAGATGCCGGATCTCAAGTTGTCAAAGTAGACAACTCTCTAGAAGTATCCACACGAACTAATTAGGTGGAGAAGACCAAACAATAGGTGTGGTAGCACCTAGATGGTGTTCGGCCAAGAGAGGAGAGGAAGAGCAAGAAGAGAGAGCACTTGAGGAAGAAGAAGATGTAAATGACACTTGAATGAAAAATGAATTCATTCCCTTCACAAAAGTGGCTGGCCACTTTCGCAAAAGTGTAACCCCCATTTTGCATTAAGTGTGGCCATTAAAGAATTTGTAACCTCCATGAGGTGGCACACACATGTGCTAAACATGATGATGTGGCACCTCATCATTGGCCACTTAATGCCAAGTCACAAATGATGTGGCATAAAGTCAAGTCAAACTTGACTCTTCCTATTCCTCTCAAGTCAAGTCAAACTTGACTTAATCTCTCTCATGGTTGATCTAAACCAACCATTTAATTCAATCCAATTTAATATAATCAATCTAATTTATTTAATTAAATTGATTCAATGAGTCATAATCTAAATTAGACTCATTGAATACATGAATCAACTTGAGTCCAACTCAATTAGCCCAATTAGGATTACTCTTAATTCAATTTGATTCATTAAATGAATCTAATCCTCTTGGTTCATCATATGAACCTAATCTCCATCTAGTTGTCCTTAGTGTGTGACCCTATAGGTTCTTATAACGTTGGCAATGCCCCTAAACCCATTTAGGAGCATAAGTAATGTGCGGTATCTAGCAACACATCATTACTACCCAAGTTACAAGAATGTCGAGATCCAACATCACCTTGTGACAACTAATTGTGACTCCTCACAATATATGACAAGTGTCCTTCTATCCTAGACATCTAGATTGATCAATGTGAGGCATAGACCGTGTAATCCTCTAATCAATCTAAATCTTGAACTCCATGTAGACTCACTAAATCAAATGAGCTCAATATCTCATATTGACTCATTTGGGCATGGCCATGCACTTCGTGGTCTCACTCTATCAAGAATATCAATGTCACTCCCGTCATATAGGAGGAATAGATCCCATCTACATCACTCACATCCCTCTGTATAATTCGTTACATACCCAGTAATCACCTTTATAGTCCACCCAGTTATGAGTGACGTTTGACGAAATCAAAGTACATAACGCCTTATGTAGGGATCCATGGTGACTTCAGGTCTAAGGACTAGTAGTCATACTAATAACCACATGAGAAAATATATGACACTCATATAACGATCCATAATACTTTATCATGGCGGGTTATTCAGTATACATTCTTCAATACATACCCATGTGTCAACTTGATATCTTTATATTCATGACTAGTGAGATCAGGTCATCGAGTTGACCTACATGCTAGTCTTATTGCATTAACATTGTCCCTGAATGTTAATACTCGACTAGGAATGATTAAGAGTAGTGTTCCCTATATAATCTCACTATCGGTTCAACTAATCGATTGATATAGGTGAGAACCTTCTACTCAAGGACGCTATTATACTTAGTTTATTTGGCACTATTACAAGTAAGTATAATAACCAAAAAAAACAAATGACTTTATTTATATAAGAATATGATACAACAAGTCCATAATACAATCATCTAATGATTGGCTCTAGGGCTCTAACTAACAGAATCTCTAAGAGCTTTCGAACACAATGAAGAGTATTGAGTGTAGAATTATTGGTTTTGAGTCTCTTCTCTCAGCTGCTTTTATAGGACTTTATTGGTCGACTGATCCTCTTGATCAATTGACTGATCCAAATCTGTTCATGTAAATTAATTTCTTGAATTCTGCCTTTATCGGTTGACTGATCCCTTTAATTGGTTGACCGAACCTTAGTAATGTCTAGGTTTGTGACTAGGTTCATGATATGATTAAATCAAATCTCCATGAATCAACTTTATTAATTGATCAATCCTCCAAATTGATTGACTGATCCTTCTTATTTCCTTTGCAGACCAAATCTCGTCTTATATCCGATAAAATTTTTGTTTTGTGTTCGATCGACTGATATATGGGTTCGGTTGATTGATATATGAGTTCGGTCGATCGAACCCCTTCTTTCCATCAAAAAGAGAATCTTATCTAGCTCAACCTTATCTCTTATCATAGGTCAACCGAACCTTCTTGTTTAGTCTACTGAACCATTTGGTTGACTAATGTTTTTTTTTTTATAAAATTGAGTTAGTACAATAAAAGTAGTAATACAAAATATTATCATTTGTTCGTTCAACTACGTTGGTCCATTCGACCGCTGATGTGTGTGCTTTATATTTAGTTTTTTAGTAGTATTTTACATGCATTTTATTTAATTACGTAAGCATATTTTGCACACTTTCATTTCTTTTGCATTAGTTTCACTCTTTTAGTTTAAAGAACTACCCTTTGTGCTTTTTGATTGATAAGACATGAAAATGAATCTTAATTGGAGTAAAAATACCTTCAAAAGATAATTCACAACAAGGAACATGTTGTATCTGTGTTCCATGACATGGACGTGTTCCTCCAACTGAAGTTAGATGCAAAAGGGAGTAGCTACAGAGGCCACAACCATTGACATGGGCTGGTCGTGTCCCCTTTTGTTATAAACTAGTCTTGGTAAGCTTTCGACACACTCAAGTTGTGCCCCAAACATGATCATGTTCATCAACCCAACAACCTAGCTGTGCCACCTAGCACAACCGTACCTCATGGTGGCCAAGTTGTGCCTCCAAACATAGCCAAGCCATGCCTCCAAACACAACTGAGGCTCATGGTGGCATCCTTGTATTTTTAAAAGGTTCTAACAGATTTAGAAGCGTTTATAGGGCTATAAAAGGCCCCAAGAGACTCATGATTAAGAGAGGAGGTGCTTCCCCCATGATAGGGAATCCTAGGAGAGCCATTTCCAAGGACTTGTTCAAAGTCTCTATCCACCGTAAGGCTTGGAGTTCTTCCAAAGACTTAGGTGCATACACAACTAAGCAATCTCTTCTCCTTTTCTCTTGATTTTGAATTATAGAATATCTTCTTTCTTATATTTTTATTGTAAGAGATGTAGTACTCTTAATTCTCTGATAAAGGAGTAGCTTGATGTATTATTGACATTGTTATTATTTATTCATCTTTCTTTATAACATGATGTGTTGATCCATGTTCTAGTCTTATTGTACATATATGATTATGACACTAACTATTGGTACAGAGTGCACTAGAATGGAACCTATATTTTGATATTGTTAAAGGTTTAAGTTAAGTCCTGTTATGATCTAATGGATTGATCAAGTGTGCATGTTGCTATATTTGAAAAGTCCTAATATGGCATCTAGACCAAATACTAGGCAATGGAAGTCTTAGAAGATCGTGAAAACAAGATAGGAAGTCCAGATGGGTTAGTGGACTAAACATTTGGCAAGATAGAATCGATAGATCAACTAGGACCAAATATCGAATCAAGAAAAAACCCTAGTAGGACGATCATATGCTAAGTACATAAAGTCTAAACAAGATTAGAGGTTGAAAGGTTTGGCAGGTAAGTTGAGGTAAGCTCATGGAGTGGAGTGGTTCTTCAGAAAAGAAGAACAGTGAGTTCGTGTCCTAGTCAGATAAAACCTCAGACATTAATCCGACTAAAAAAACCAATGGAGGTTTCTAAGTTAAGATCAAAATAGTCCCAACTATGAAATTCATGCATATTATTATCTATTATCTAACTCTATTATGCATGATCATTATTAGTGTTATTTCTGTGCTAATTTTATTTTGTGGAAAAGTAAAGTTTTCATCCACCTAGGGGTTCAGTCGACTGAATATGGAGGTTCAGTCAACTATCCATATGGATAAGCATAGAGAGATTCTTATCACTACAAAGATGGAAAGCTTGGTTTAGTTAACTGATCAGGGGGATTAGTCGACTGAACCCCATTTGAAAAGATATTATAGATATGATTAGATTATCACAAGGAAGGAAACCCTTGGGACCAATCGACAAAACAAGGTTCACTCGACTAAAAATCAATACTTCGTAGGATCGATCAAATCAGATCTGAGTAAGCAAGGAAAGAAGCTAGGACCAGTCGTCTAATAGAAGTTCAATTGACTAATAGTATTCAGTCAACTAAATGGTTTCTAGTCGATTGATACAAGCCTGTAAAAGAAGTCTTGGGGTCCAAGGCTTTAGCAATCAGTTTTCCTCATAGTCTCATCTCACTTTTGTTGCTTTTGCTGGTTCAAGTGTTGCAACTATGATGCCAAGAGGCTCACCGACAACTATGATAAACCTTCTACTCTTCATTGTTGGTATTGTTTTATTACTTGCATTTACACTTAAGGAGATAATAGTATTGTTACTATCCTCATTATTGTACTAGTTTTTTTCTTCTTCTTCAAAAGTTTTCAAAGAGAACTTTAGTGATTGCCCATTCGGCAACGATCAAGGATTGCAAGCCTTGGAGTGATAGATGTTAGACTATGAACTAAGTAAAATCAATCGTGTTCTTATATGATTGCTTTTCTTTATTCTGCTACTACTTTGATTTATAAAATGAAAAGAAAAGAAATTTTTAAATGAATGAGAATCACCCCACCACTCTCCTATCTATTTCGATCCAACAGTTGGTATGAGAGCAATGTTGCTCTGAAAAGGCATAATGGTTTTTTTGAGCTCTTTAAAAATCACTTTCTTGTAGGATCGAAGACGTGTTAGAGGGGCCGAGGGGTGGGGGTGAATAGCACTCGTGGATTTTTCACTCATTTCATAAAACAAACAGAATACGTAGCAGAATAAAGAAAAGAAACAAACACAATTGCTAATAGGTTTCTTTTACTTGGTTCGGAGCCTGTGACGACTCCTACTCCGTGGCCTACGATCATTGATCGCTTACGTTGGGCAATCACTATAAATCCGAAATAATTTACAAATATATAAGTACAAGTACTAAAAAAATAGATTATACTGACAATAAATGATTAGGAATTGGTTCGTTGATTTGTCGGAACAACAGTTGAGCGTTGTTGAGTCATTTTGGCATAGCTCGCAGCTTGGAAGATCACTTGTGTAGAATTGTTTTTTCGAAGTACTGGTTGAGGCTCCTTTTTATAGCTTCTTCAGACCTGATCCCACTGATCTCAAGATCAGGTTTGGCTTGAACCAGATCGATAAACCGATCCCCATGTTTCGTCAACCGATCTCCATGTTCAGTCAACCGATCAGATGATCTCCTCCTCATCCGATCTGATCACCCCGACTTCAATTAGGTCATCACTTATCCTCGGTTCGGTTGACTGATCCCCAGGTTTGGCCGACTAATCCCTCGATCAAACTTGGTTTGCTATCTGGAAATCTGATCCTATTATATTAGGGTTCGGTCGACTGATCTGGTCGTTCGGTCAACCAATCAAGGCTAAGTCTGACCTTGAAAAACTTGTTAGTTTCCTTCAAAATAGAGTTAGACAAATAGAAATTTATATATAAATAAATTTGACAACCTTCAAACTGTCTCTTTCTAACTTTGGATTTTCTCCGGAAACCCTAGGTCGAACCAACGCCTACTGTTCCCTTAACGGGGAACGCATCATCACCTACTCCTCTCAGGAGAAGTTACCTGTTGCCAGGCCGGTCCTCTAGACCGACTAGACTTTTGCTCAACGCCCGATGCTTTAGGACTTTCTGCTGAATGCCCGCTCCATGACCCGTTCAGTCTTCCACTTGGTCCGCGACCACCAGGACTTTCACCTAGAGTCCCCGACTCTAAGGTTTTGCCCAAAGCGCTCGATCCACCAAGACTTTCCGCCAAGGGTTACCACCCCCCACCACCTAGGGTTACCACCCCCAAGGATTTTTCACATGCCTAACCGCAGCTAGGACTTTTGCCTAAGAACACTTAGGACTTTCCTACAAGCTCATTAAAACTTGTTAGACCACAAGTAATCTTAACTTTGAACCCTTTGCCATTATCAAAACCCAGGTTCGATCGTCTGATGCTTCCTCCACCAATAATCTCCCCCTTTTTTATTATGGCAAGACAATTCAAACTTATGTAAAATATATAGCGAAATGTAATAAAAAGAAATGCAATGTTTAGACTAAGTTAGGAAATTCATTCAACAGGGAATAGTTTGTTAGCTTCCCCTTGAATAATTTGTTAGCTCCCCCTTAACCACTTAACTTTAGCTCCCCCTTAACTACTTAACTTTCACTTGTCTCTCCCCCTTTGCCATATATCAAAAAATAGTTGAAATAATTTTAAACAGATTAAGTTTTTAAAAAATGTTTAGTTAAAAATTTGAGAAAACTCATAGTTAAGTAAGAAATCGTGATAAAATTTTTTTTGATAAAGATATAGTTAACAAAAAAATTTAACATGAAAAAGAATATGATAAAAATTTAGTTTAAGTACTTAGCTTAAAAAGGATTTTGATAAACGTTAATCTTTAAACAAATTTAGCTTAAGTACTTAGCTTAAAATGAAAGGCTTAGCTTTAAAAAGAATACTCATTCCAAAAACATATTTTTCTAGAAAAATGTTTGAACTTGCTTTTTCAAATAACATATTTAAGGTATATTTTCAAAAATAGAAAAAAGATGAACCTCAAAAAAAAACTTTGAACATCCTTAAGAAGAAATTTTGAAATTTTGAAAAACAAGTAATTCCTTAACTCCCAAACTTAACTTGACCCTCTATTGACTAATGCCTTAAAAATATTTTGAGCGTCCTAGAGTCCAAGCATGGGAGAAAAAAAAACTTCAAAATAAATATCGATGTTCCTTATTAAAATGTCTAACTTTCTTTATTAAAATGTCTAACCTTTAGCTACTAGTTGTTCACCATAAGGTTGGAGCTTTCACTTGGTTAGTCAAGTTAAGTAAGTGGTCAAGTTAGTTTAACTAAAATGTATAACTTAACCTGATCAATTTAACTTGGTATTTATTGCTCAGACTTATGTTGATACATAGACATAAGTATTCTGAAGTCCAGGCAGTACCCTATGCATCTCACACCATTCTAAGTATTTTTCATACACAAGCAAGGTAATCCTAGTATGCTTGTGAGATGCTCTAGTTGAGACATATAGGTACATGCTCTCTAAAGGAGAAAATTTTAGACTAGTACCAATCTTTGAAAAATTCTAGTAAAATTGGGAGTTTTGAAAATAGTTTTCCTAGAGTTTTAAAACATAATTTTGAAAAGATAAGAACAATTTTTTTTTGGATAATAAAGTTAACAATTTCTACGCTACTGTGTGTTGGTGCAACCTTAGGTCAAGGTTGACCTGGTTGACCTGACTAGAGTTATGTTTTGATGTTTGATGATGTTTGACGAGAAGAGAGTTGTATTCTTGATGTTTGACAAGAATAGGTGTTTGGGAGATTGTAGGTGCAACCTTAGGTCAAGGTTGACCTGGTTGACCTGATTCGGGAAAAGTCCAAGCAGGTAGCTTGGCACGCGAAAAGTCCAAGTATGGAGACTTGGCACTGGAAAAGTCCAAGTACGGAGACTTGGCACGGGGAAAAGTCCAAGCAGGTAACTTGGCACGCGGAAAGTCCAAGTATGGAGACATGGCACGGGGAAAGTCCTAACTGGGATGTTAGGCAGTGTGGAAAGTCCTGGTGAGTGAAGCCAGGCAGTGGGAAAGTCCTAACTGGGATGTTAGGCAGTTGGAAAGTCCTGGTGAGTGAAGCCAGGCAGTGAGAAAGTCCTAACTGGGATGTTAGGCAGTGTGGAAAGTCCTGGTGAGTGAAGCCAGGCAGTGGGAAAGTCCTAACTGGGATGTTAGGCAGTTGGAAAGTCCTGGTGAGTGAAGCCAGGCAGTGAGAAAGTCCTAACTGGGATGTTAGGCAGTGTGAAAGTCCTGGTGAGTGAAGCTAGGCAGTTGGAAAGTCCTGGTGAGTGAAGCCGGGCAAGGGAAAATCTAGATGGATCAAGGATGATCGGACATCTGGTGTTGAGAAGGTCAAGTAGGTCAAGAGAGTGACCGGATACTTGACACGAAGAGAAAAGTCCAAGTGGGTCAAAGGGATTGACCGGACACTTGGTGAGGAGTCTTAGCAGGTCAAGGGAGTGACCGGATGCTAAGCATGATGTACCAACAGGTCAAGGTTGATCGGATGTTGGTTTGGGAGATTTGGGACTTGGTTTGGGCAAAAACCAAGCTCTGGATCGGTCTACAGACCGATCCAGCGATACGTTTGTGTATCTGATCGGTCTGGTGACCAATCAGATAACAAACAGAAGGCTGTGGGCTTACTGATCGGTCTGGGGACCGATCAGCATGGAGCCTGATCGGTCCCCGGGACCGATCAGGGACCGATCAGATTCCACACAGAGAGTTGGGCAACTCTCTGTGAAGCTTTCTGATCGGTCTGGGGACCGATCAGCACAGGGCCTGATCGGTCCCCACGACCGATCAGGCAAGGCCCAGACCGATCAGGCTTCAGCCTGATCGGTCCACGTCCTAGCCGTTGCGTAGCAACGGCTAGTTTCTTCTGTGTCTTCTTCGCAGGTTATAAAAGGGTTTGAGGAGCTGCTGTTTTTTTCTTCTTCTTGCTCTTCTTCCTGCTGAGTGCTGCTGTGCTCTTGAGCTTTGAGCTCTTTGTTTCTGAAGCTTCGTGTGAGCTTCCCCGGCTGGTCAGCTACTGCTATTCTTCCGTGAAGTTGCTGCTTCGTCAACGGAAACCAGTCGAAGGCAAGCAAGGTGTTTTACATTCATATTGTCTGTATTTCTTGCTGTATTTCTGTACTTCATTCTTGCTGTTGCAAGAGATATTGTGGTGAGGTTTCTCCACCCAGAAGGAGTTCTTATTAGCCGGTTTTCTGGGGACTCATCCACCGACGGATTGATAGGCTTCGTCCACCTTACGGACACGCCGAGGAGTAGGAGTTTATCTCCAAACCTCGTTACATCGACGCGTATTGAGGTTTGATTTCTTGTCTTCGTTTCTTGTTATTATTTCCGCTGCGGTAACCCTAGTTTGTAGAAAGAAAAGTGAACAATTTGAAGAGGCTATTCACCCCCCCTCTAGCCATCTAAGATCCTAACACTGTGCACATTCCTAATTCTCTTCTAAGTGTACTAAACTCAAGTTCAGATAAGGGTTTTATGATGATGTCATCTAGGTTTGACTTGGACTCAATATAGTCCAGTACAATGTCACCCTTGGCCATGTGATCCCTTAAAAGTAGTGTTTAACTTCTATATGTTTAGTCGTTAAATGGTGAATTGGATTTTTAGTTAAGTTTATTGAACTTATGTTGTTAATTGAAATTTTTGTATTTTTGTATTCAAGTTGATAGTCTTTTAAGGCATGCATCATCCATAGCAATTGAGATGCACATTCTCCCATGGCTATGTGAGAGTCCTACTCCAAAGCACGCAATCGTTGATCGCTTATGTTGGGCAATCACTATAGATCCAAAATTATTTACAAATATATAAGTACAAGTACTAAAAAAAATAGATTATATCGACAATAAATTATTAGAAATTGGTTCGTCGATTTGTTGGAATAGCAGCTGAGCGTTGTTGAGTCGTTTCAGCGTAGCGCACAGCTTGGAAGATCACTTGTGTAGAATTGTTGTTTCAAAGTGTTGGTCGAGGCTCCTTTTTATTGCTTCTTCAGACCTGATCCAGATCCACTAATCTTAGGATCAGGTTTGACTCAAACTACATCGGTTGACTGATCCATTTGTTCGATTGACCGATCAGATGATCTCCTCCTCATCCGATCCGATCACCCCGGCTTCGATCAGGTCACCACTTATCCTCGGTTTGGTTAATCAATCCCCAGGTTCGGTCGACTGATCCCTAGATCGTGTTGGATCGAGACGCGCTAGAGGGGGGGGTGAATAGCGCTCGTGACTATTTCGTTCGATTCGTAAAACACTCGAGTAAAAGCATAGCGGAATAAAGAAAACAAGCACACAGAGACACAGGAGAATTTACTTTGTTCGGAGCCAAGATCGACTCCTACTCGAAGGCCCGCGATCCTTGATCGCTTTCCGTGGGCAACAACTATAAGCTCGTAAAAACTGTTACAAACTAATTACAATTCAAAGCAGTAAAAAGGATTATACCGACAACAAAAGACTAAATCTGAAGCTCCGGGTTGTCGGGGTGTCATTGCAGCACTTCAAGATCGTCTCGTAGGCAGCTTGTAGTAGAAAGTTCACTTGGAAGAAGATGTTGCCAGCTGCTGGTTGAAACCCCCTTATAAAGGGTGTTCAAGGCGCCTTGAAAGCCATTCAAGGCGCCTCTATGCTGCCGAGTCGCCTGCGTGGATCAAGCTTGAACTGGTCGAATTTTATCTCTTCAAGGCGCCTTATGCCTCATTCAAGGTGCCTTAAGCAACTGGTTCAAGGCGCCTTATGACTCCTTCAAGGCGCCTTATGACTCCTTCAAGGTGCCTTATGACTCCTTCAAGGCGCCTCTAGAGTGCTTCACAGCCAGCTCCAGCTTTGCACCCGAGGCGCCTCCAAGCCCCATGGAGGCGCCTCAGACACTGTTCATCCGAGGTGTACTTTGTGTTTTTGGTACCTGCAAGAGTGTTAGTCCCAAACACATACCCTGCAAACCAAAGTTATCAAAAACAACAGTAAATATGATAACAGAATATTATGACAGTCTTCGGACTGTCCTGGTCTGACTTCGGATTTTCTATCGGAAATCCTAGGTCGACCCGACGCCTACTATTCCCACTACTAGGAACGCGTTGTCACCTACTCCACTCTGGAGATTTACCTGATGCCAATGCGATCCTCCAGATCGACTGGACTTTTGCTTGGTGCTCGATGCTTCCAGACTTTCTACTGGACTTCCGCTTCCCGGCTGGTCCAGTCTTTCACTTGGTTTGCAACACCAGGACTTTCCACCTAGGATTACCCCCCCTAGGACTTTTGCCTGAAGCACTCGATCCACCAAGACTTTCCGCATAGGGTTACCACCCCCTATGACCTAGGGTTACCACCCCTTAGGGTTTTTACCTGCCTAACCACAGTTAGGACTTTCCTGAAACACTTAGTCAAGCATGTTAGATCACAACACACCTTAACTTTGAATCCTTTGCCATTATCAAAACTCAGGTTCGATCGTCGGATGCTTCCCGCACTAAAAATCTCCCCCATTTTGATTATGACAACCCAAATTCAAAGTTAAGAAAAACAAATGCATAAAACAAATGCATAAGTATATTAAAAGATTTTAAGTGAGTAAGCTTAAGTATATAAATTTAAATGAAAGCATAACTTAAGCTAACACTTAAGCTTTGTGAAGCTCCCCCTTAATACAGGGCTTCCTTTTACTTTTGAATTAGATAGATTTTTACTTTTTGAATTTGCTACTCTCCCCCTTTGCCATTTATAAAAAAAAATAAGCCAGTTTCAAGTAATTTTTAATTTTTCTTTGGAAAAAATAGATTAGGCTTATAAATGGTAAATTGACTTTGGAAAAATTTCACCTAAGTGTAAAACGGCTAATATTTAGTAGACTGTTAAGAACGATTTTAGCCACTTTTGAACCTTAGTTGTTTTTGAAATATACTTAGCTAAAATTTGAAAATCTTAAAGAAATTTGAAGTCTCTTTTAACTAAAAAATATTTTGAAAGCAATGATTTTTAATACATTTAGATAAGTAAAAAAAACTTAGCAAGAATTTATAAAAAGTTAGATTTGAAGGTTGGCTAAGTTGGAAAAAGTTGAAGGTTTCTATATGAACTACTTAGCTTAGTCTTTTGCAAAAAAAATGAATTTTTGAAAATAGAGCCTAAGTTAAAAAGACACTTAGCTTAATTTGAATAAAACAATACTCAATGTTGAAAACATAGGAGTAAGAACTTTTTATTTTTTTGGACGAAGAGGGAGAAACTAAAATTTAATTTAATTAAATTGGTTGGTCCTTAAGTCCAAGCATGAGTCAAGTTAAATAGTTTTTAACTTATTAATTTGTTTTGATCAGGTATCAGAGCCTAAAGTACAAGCATGCTTAAGCTTAATATTTCCTTCACCAACTGTCTAACCTTTAGCTACTTGCTGATTGCCTAGAGGGCAGCAGCTTTCACTTGCTTAGTCGAGTTAAGTCATTTAGTCCAGTTACATTTGACTAGAGCTGGAAGACTTTGTAACGACCCGGCCCTTTGGCCTCTTGGGCGGCCCTTGTGGCAGCCCTACTGGTGGCTCTTATGTCGTCAGCCCATTTGGCGACCTCTTATGTCGTCGACCGACGACCTTTGGCGGTGCCGTTACTCACTAGGACTTTTCACCCCTGGCCAGTGCACCTTTTTATTGTAATGACCCGACCCATTTGGCGGCCCATTTGGCGACCCTCGGGTCGTCGACCATCGACCGTCAGTCTTGCGTTACTCTCTGGGACTTTCCACCCCTGGCAGTGGATTTTTGCCTCCCCCAGGATTCGAACTCTAAACTACCAGGCTTAAGTATTAGAGTTTATGAATCCTGGTAACCAAGTGAGAATGAGCCGCCAAATGGGTCGGGTCATTACAATAAAAATATTGTAACGACCCGACCCTTTGGCCTCTTGGGCGGCCCTTGCGGCGGCCCAACTGACGGCCCTTATGTCGTCGGCTCATTTGGCGACCTCTCATGTCGTCGACCGACGACCCTTTGGCTGTGTCGTTACTCACTAGGACTTTCCACCCCTGGTAGTGGATTTTTGCCTCCCCCAGGATTCGAACTCTAAACCTCCAGGCTTAAGTATTAGAGTTTATGAATCCTGGTAACCAAGTGAGATGATCTCACTTGGTTACCAGGATTCATAAACTTTAGTACTTGAGCCTGGAGGTCTAGAGTTCGAATCCTGGGGGGCAAAAATCCACTACCAGGGGTGGAAAGTCCTAGTGAGTAACGACACAGCCAAAGGGTCATCGGTCGACGACATGAGAGGTCGCCAAATGGGCCGAAAGGGTCGGGTCGTTAAAGAGGGATCCCTGACGTGCTACCACGCTGCGTTACACTACCCATGAGCGGACCAACGGAGCACCTTACAGAGCAAAACTGACGTGCTACCACGCTGCATCACGCTACCCATGAGCGGACCAACGGAGCACCGAACAGTGATGAAACTGGCGATATGCTCTACAATAATGGAGCAGCCTACCACGTAGTATGCAATCATGCGAATGGTGCATGAAACTAAGCATGACAATATCCTGAACCAAATCCACATATATATAAAAATTTGTACCCTAGTACAAGTCAAATCCACAGATCTAGGGTATACATGCCCTCTATGGTATAACAACCTAGGTCCTGAACATATCCACCTCCATATAATATGTACCAACAATGTACATGGATCAAAGCAAAAAGTCTAGGTACACTGATCAGGTATGATATAAAAATATAGATACACATGTTAGATAATAAAAATCCAGAATCTAGTCCTAAACTCAATAAAGCATGGTATGTCACTTACTCTAGGAACTAAGGTACTCATGGCAATAATCACGAAATGTAAACATGGATACATAACAAACGCCCAACAGAACATGCTACGGATAACAAACAGTGACATACCAAAGGCCAACGTGATCATTGCTTGTAGCTATAAAATACTATGCATATACAATTGACAATATCATAAAAGATAAGTCAAGAGGTACCCGCCTCAAATAGCAGGTACAATCCAGTCAAATCCAACGTCGAAATGCTCGTCTCGAATCAGAGTCCTGTGTCACCAATACAAATATATTTTATTTAGCTAACTCAAATATATAGCTAAATAAAATCCTTAAGGCTAAATTAGGGTAAAACCCTGATCAATCTAACCATCTAGCAATCCAATTTATCTCCAATTCGATACATAAACCTAATTCATCAACATCACGTATCAAAATTACTACACATGAACCTAACTACAAAATATATCAAATTCCTACCCCTTACCTCAAATCACAGCCACTACTTGCTGCTAAAAAAAAGGTCGTTTGCTGCTGGATTTCAAGGTAAACAGCTGCTCCAATCTTGAGGGACCTACTGCCAAAATTTTTAGCCGCAGCTACCTGGAATTACTGATCCCTAAATCAAAATACTAAAAATCAGCACTTGCTGTTATCCAACAGGTCCAAATGCTACTGATTGGATTTGTACCCTAACCTCAAATCGAACGAGTACATACTACTAGTGATATAATACACAGAAACAACCAAGATAAATTGCTCACCTCACTGCTGTAATCAAACAGATCAAATCTGGTTGGGCAATGGAATTAGGTAGGCAATAGAGGGTCGGCTGTTGCGGCTGATCAGATGAAGCGACGCCCAACAGAAGCAATGAAATCACAGTAATTTCCACGGTTGCTCAGATCAGACCGGAGAAGAAAAACAGGACACTCGACGGCAAGGTCAAGTCTGGGTTGGATCTGTAGCCGAGAAAAAGGAAAGAAGGCTCGGCAGAAATTCTGTGACCACAACTAGGGGTCACGGCAGCTGGCGCAGCAGCGGCGCTATAGGGCAGAGACACAAGGCTGATGATGATACTTCCTTCCGGCGCCGATTGGACTCGGCAAGGTTAGGGCGGCGCCGTGAGATGAAGAGTATACAACTGGCGGTGCGGCTCGGGCAGGAAAGAGGAGATCGGCTGCCGGCTCTGGCATGATAAGCTTCCTGGTGATGCCGGCGTAGGCGTCGGGCAGAAGAGAGGAGGAAGATCTAGGGCTCTCGTCGCCGGCGGCAGAGGGGGTGAGGGCGTGCACACGAGGGAGAAGAGGAGAGGATCGGGGTGTCGGTGCCGAGAGAGAAAAATCTAGGGCTCGGTGTGTGGCCGGCGACAGGGCTTTTCCTTGGCTCTCGTCGGCCGGCGAGGATGGATTGGCCTAGAGGAGGAGCCGACGATGCTCTCGTGGTGGTTAGGGCAGAAGATCGGGAGAAGAAAACTCGGCGTCGGCGCATGGGTTCGGCGGGGGGAGAAGGAAATAAGAAAAGAAAATAAAATGTATTTATAAATAAACATTTTCTCACTTAAATGGGTAGCCTAAATAGGCTTTCCTGGGGCTCCATTTTGTCCCCGTTAACTTGTCCATACGAGTTTTGAAAAATTCCTGAAAAATTTCCAAAATTTTTGAAAAATTTCCAAAATTTTTGAAAAATTCCCTTATTATTATTCTCTATTTTTCTGGTATTTTACAAGTTGCTTCCACTACAAATAAAGTGGCTCTTGTATATACCATGAACTATTGAGGGACAGATCATTGCTGGAATACAGGCATTGTTCAATTGTATGGTCACCAATTATTCCAGTTCTCTCACATTGCTCCACACAATTTCTGATATGCAAGGATGACATGAAACACAAAACATAACCTCATGTGTAAAGTATCTACTTCCAAGTAATTTAAGTCCATTCATCGATTGTCAATTAAAGTCAGACATAAGAAAAAAAATTAAAAATAAAGAAAGAATTTAAAACAAATGATTAAGGAAGTCTCAACAATCAATAGTTAAGAATTGCAAGACTTCTAGCCATATTTGCTAAGCATATTAAAGTTGTATAACTCAATGCATCATAGAATGTGAGAAATCAACATAGTGGTACTAAATTGATGAATACTATGGTCTCAAAATTGGATAGCTGTTATTTTTTGTATCATGCTAGTATGAAGTTCCCAAAAGATGTGCATGCACTAATGATAAATTAAAAGGACAAAATGAATGTGCATCTCTATTTCCAGGTCCTGTGACTAACAAGATGAAACAAGAAGAAAGAGTTGAAATTATGGAGTAAATTAAACAGTAGCATTCTGGACGTCTCTGGCTAACTAAAGCCAGTATAAAGGACACAAGCAAACAAACCAGCATTTTAGCGGTTGTCGAGGCTATACATAATTCCAACAGTGTTCAAAAAATCATATTAACCATCAACTGACGGTAAAGTTTTCACGCAAACTTTTAGACAAATTGTTATGCTTTGGAAATACATTTTGCAGTCCACTCATTGACCGTAAAAGTAATTGGCAAGAGAAAAAACCCTAATCTCAAACAATCTGAAAAAAAAAAGAAGAGAAGGATCCCTTAAACAATCTAATCTACATGCATCCATCAAATGTTGTACTAAGAGAAAGAATTGAGGTAGTGCTTACGATCGTAATGGATGCAGCGACGGCGAGATGGAGATGCCCTTGGAGTGCGAAAACCAAATATATACAAGGACGGAAACCAAACCTTAAAGAGAAAGGAAAGGCGAGGAAATAGGGCTCTCGTCGCCTCATCAATGGCCAAAGAGGAGAGGGCCACCTCCTCTTCCGGTAAATAAAAGGAAAAGTTATGATCTGCAAGAAGATCGAGTATGCAAGAATCGAGAGGGAATTGCGCGTGTAACGACCACCCTTTTTACTACTACTCTCTAAGGGTGATCTTTACCAAACTACTACTCTACTCACTAGTTTCACTTATGCTATTATTAGCGACACTTAGATTTATCACGGCCCTAGAGGAATTCCTACCGAAAAATTTCAGTAGAGTCTCCCCTGTACCGGTGACCAAATTAACAATACAAACACTATATACACAGCCACAGGCGGCTGGAACATATTTTTCCACACCCACGCAGTAATAATAACACAGTAAGTAAACGAAAACTATTCTAGCAATAGTAAACAAATATCTAACTCCAACAATAGGACATATCAAGCTACAAGTACGGAATAAACTCAATTACAATCTCAACTTCATAATAGTATTTAAACTAAAAGAACTCTAAATAGGAAAGTCTTGATAATTCCTTAACAAACTCTTGATCTCTCCATAGTCTAGCCATCACACACCTTCATCACCACCACATTGTCGCCTTCCTTTCATACTTTAGCTTTTCCTTTATCTGCAGTAGGAGGAAAAAGAAATCTATAAGCGAAACGCTTATTAAGTACTAAACTATCTCACAAAAACTCGAAGTGCCTAAAAATGCACATGATACTGAAACTGAAATGTTAAAAGAAAAGCTACATGTACTCATCTAATAGCAAAGTACTCAAATAAACTGCATACTCATGATATACCAGAATAAAGCTTAATACTACAAATAAAACTAAACATGCTCACTAAACTGATAAAAAAAGTAATGAAACTCATGCTGTATGCTTAGAATTAAAGGAACTAAACTTCTGTTGATTCTAAACATAGGTGGTACTTGTTTCAATTACTTATAGCTTTATACTTGAAATTAATATTTTAATTTCTTTTACTTTTACTTTTCTTTCTTCTTCTTTTTCTTTTCTTTCTTCTTCTTTTTCTTTTGGGCGCAGGCATAGTACCATCTTATACGCGCTCTCTAATAGTGACTGAGGTATCGAGCCTCCAGTCCTATGAGGATAAAGACCTCGGTCTTACCAGGGCCAAGATCTCAGAATTGGTCACCTGGATTTGTTTAACGTCAACCTCGGAAGTCGGGTACTAGCCTCTTACTTTAATTTACTTGTTATCTTTTCTATCTAGACCTTGGTCTTTTTATTACTTGTAGTTACCCATAATCCTCAAAAGGTTTAATAGGGCACATAATTATTCCACTAAAATACATGACTATTCACCCTATTAAAATAGCGAAAACAACTAACTATATGCTTCAGATTAAAGAGCTATTAAAAGCTATCTAACACATATATGTATATGTATCAAAAGAAGAAACTAGAAACTAAATTATAATTCAATACTGCTCATGCTATTCGAATACTGCAAGTGTATCTAACAAGTAGAAAATTGCAACTAATTGTGCATGCTATAAAATAAAGCAAGCAAATCAAACTACATGATAAGCTTAATAGCTGTTCATGTTCAAGAAATTCAAGAAACTAACACTACATACTTTAAATGAAGGTTGTTCTTGCCTTTCTAAGTAGCAGGGAAAATGCTAAACTCATTCTAACTAAATAAAGAGGAAAACAAGTCTGAACTCTCTAAGCATGATGCAATTCAAAGGAAACTAAATATTTGATGCAAGAATCTGAAATGCTTAACATCTACTGTACATGTCCAGTTAACTGCAACCTAACTCAAAACTGAATTACTATCTACCAGGTCCGAAGAAATCCAAATCACATGCTTCAATTATACCATTTACTTCCTTCCTTTGTGATTCACGGTAGCAAACTCAAACACAACAGAAATATCTAAACTGTTTACTCATGCTATTAAGTTTCCATGCTTTATGGAACACCTTTAAAACCTACAGCACGTATTCATCCATGCTTATACTACCATAATCAGCAAGTATCAGTAATTCTCACAATTGCATGTGTATAGAAATCCCGAAATATGCTAAGAGCTATTCATGCTCCTGAAAACAGCAAGAACTCAGAACTGTAACGTCAAAGATGAAGCAGTTCGTCAGCAAAGAACTTAAGGTGGCATGCTTAAAGAGGCTTGTGGAAGTGAAGCACCTCCAATTGCTTACAGAACACAGTGAAAGTCCAGTACATAAACATGCTGTGAAAATCAAACAATTACAACTACTTAACATGCTGTGTAAGTAAGCACAATTTCAAAGGAAATCTGAACTAAGGCCCCTTTCAAACTCAGAACTATCAAGGAGAAATCCACACTGGAAAAAAATCAACTACTTGAATCATGCTCATTAACTGCAAGGCTAAATCCGAAACAGAAACAAGAAGCCTGCTGTGGATGGTAAGAAAAACCTTAGCATGGCAATTCGGCACAGCAACTCAACCTTAGAAATTTGTCCAGATAAATAAAGCAAAGAAAGGAAAAGCTCTAGCATACAATACTACTCGGCACTGTGCAATCCGGAAGCAAGGAAAATACCCTAGCATGTATTTGTACTCGGCACTGTGAAATCCAGAAGCAAGGAAGAAAATCAAAGCTCGGAGCAACTCCTACCACAGGTGAGTAGTACTTACATCGCTGTTCTTGGACTTACAACCGGAAAATTGCTTCTAGGGTTCGGAGAAGCTCACGGTCTCGGTGTCTCCTTCGGGTCTGCGTGCTTTCCACGATGAGAGGGTCACGGTTGGGTGGAGACCGGCTGAAAAACCCTTCGCCGACGTCGGAGATCAAACCCTAACGCACTGCTGCGTTTTCGTCCGAGAACAGGGGACGTCGTCGGGAGAGAAAGAAAGGCAGATAGGGTTTTCGGCGAGAAAGGGAAAACTTGCTTCCTTTATAACTAGGTTTAATTATGTTCCAATTACAACTTAAATATATCTCTCTACATACTTGGTTAACAAATCACGCGCAGCCCAGTTGGTTGGATGTGTTTGGTTAGGTCGGGTTCGGCCGGAGGTCTTGGGTTCGAGTCTCACCTTCCACATTTTTGGTCAAAACTTCTTTCTTTTTGTAACATACTAAACGACCTCCAAAAATTACGTAAAAATTCTCTAAAAATTTCTAAAAATCTCTAGAATATTTTAAAAGTATTTCCAAATATTTTTATGGACTTTTAGAACTTGAAATAGGAAAAATTGGGTCATTACAATCCCCCATACCTTATAAAAAGTTAGTCCTCGAACTTAGAATAATTCTGGATATTTTTGTCTCATACTGTCCTCACGCTCCCAAGTGACTTCCTCGTGCTTTTGGTTCTGCCAGATAACCTTTACTAGCGGCACTTCTTTATTTCCTAGTCTCTTGACTGCTCTGTCCACTATCTGTGTAGGTCTGCTCTCATAACTAAGATCCTCTTGGATCTGCACTGACTGAGGCTGAATCACTTGGTTAGGGTCGTGGAGACACTTCTTTAGCAGAGAGACATGAAATACATTATGTATTGCTGACATTTCCTGTGGTAAATCCAGCTTGTAAGCTACTTTCCCAATCCTTTCTGTGATCAGGTGAGGTCCTACATAATGAGGACTTAACTTGCCCTTCTTGCCAAATCTCATCACTCCCTTCATCGGGGCAACTTTGAGAAAGACTGAATCCCCTACTTGGAATTCAAGTGGCCTACGGCGTGTGTCAGCATAACCCTTCTGTCTACCCTGGGCAGTCTCAATTCTCTGTCTGATCTTCTGAATAGCATGAGTAGTCTCATCTATCAGCTCTGTCTGAATGACCAGCTCTACTTCCATTTCTCTTATTTCACCTGCTTCTTGCCAGCAAATGGGTGATCTGCACTTTCTGCCATACAGTGCCTCATAAGGTGCCATCTTGATGGTGGCCTGATAGCTATTGTTGTAGGCAAATTCAGCTAAATACAGATACTTGCACCAACTTCCCTTGAAATCTAGCGCACAAGCTTTGAGCATATCTTCTAAAATATGATTTACTTGCTTTGTCTGTCCATCAGTCTAAGGATGGAAAGCTATGCCGAACTTGAGTTTGGTGCCCAGTGCATTCTGAACACACTCCCAAAAGTTAGAGGTGGAGCATCCAAACCACCAGAACCTCTGTTTCACATCTTGGTACATCTTGGTAGAACCAGGATGCATGAAGTAAGGTGTACTATGAGCTTCTTCTAAAATTTTCTTTCTCAGTTCTTCATCACTGGGGACAAAAGGCAGCTCCCCTGATAAAGAATTCCACTGTCTGATACTCAAAACTCTGTATCTTCTTCTTTTTATATCCCTTGCTTGATCTTCTGGATATCTGGATCTTTGCTTTGCTTTCTCTGTATATCCTCAAGTAAGGTAGACTCTAAGGTCAATGCAGAGAGTTGCCCATAAATAATTTCCATTCTAAAGTCTGACAACTCCTTCTGTAGTGGTAGGGCTAATGATGACAGAGACATCAGGGATGCACTGGACTTTCTGCTTAGTGCATCTGCCACTTTGTTAGCTTTGCCTGGATGGTAGAGGATTTCACAGTCATAATCATTGAACAACTCTAGCCACCTACGCTGTCTCATGTTTAAGTCCTTCTGAGTGAAGAAGAACTTAAGACTCTGATGGACTGTGAAAATTCTGCACTGAACGCCATACAAATAATGTCGCCAGAGTTTTAGTGCAAAGACCACAGCTGCCAGCTCAAGATCATGAGTGGGGTAGTTCTTTTCATAATCTTTGAGTTGTCTAGAAGCATAAGCTATCACTTTTCCTTCCTGCATGAGTACAGCTCCTAAGCCCATCTTGGAAGCATCACTGTAGATGTCAAAACTCTTGTCACTTTCTGGAACTGTCAGGATAGGAGCACTGGTCAGTCTCTTCTTGAGATCTTGGAAACTCTGCTCACATTTATCTGACCATTCAAACTTCTTGTTCTTCCTGGTTAAGGCCATTAGTGGAGAAACTATCATGGAAAAGTCCTCCACGAATTTCCTATAGTAACCAGCTAAACCAAGGAAGCTTCTAATCTCCTTGGCGTTCTTGGGTCTCTTCCAGTTACCGACCGCTTCTATTTTGGCTGGATCTACTTGGATACCTTCTTTAGAAATTATGTGACCTAGAAACGCCACCTGATCTAACCAGAACTCGCCCTTGGAGAATTTAGCATACAGCTGCTTCTGCTATAGGGTCTGCAATACTATCCTCAAGTGCGTGTCATGCTCCTCTGGACCCCTTGAATAGACCAGAATGTCGTCGATGAATATGATGACAAATTTGTCAAGGTATTCTCTAAACACTCTGTTCATTAAGTCCATGAAGACCGCTGGTGCATTAGTCACACCAAAAGGCATGACTACAAACTCGTAGTGTCCATATCTAGTCTTGGAAACTGTTCTGGGTGTATAAATTTCTTTCACTTCCAACTGATGGTACCCAGAGTGCAGGTCTATTTTAGAGAACACTATTGCCCTCTTTAACTGATCAAATATATCATCTATTTTGGAAAGAGGGTACTTGTCCTTAACTGCTACTTTGCTCAGCGCTCTAAAATCTATGCACATTAGCATGGATCTGTCTTTCTTCTTGACAAACCACTGGAGCTCTCCATGGTGAATGACTAGGGCGTATGAAGCCTTTGTCAAGCAGCTCCTGAAGTTGTTCTTGTAACTCTTTCAGCTCTGCTAGAGAAATGCGATATGGAGCTTTTTAAATTAGACCGGTACCAGGAACCAATTCAATCTCAAACTCCACTTCTCTGTTGGGAGGTAGTCCAGGTAGCTCTTCTGGAAATATCTCTGGATATTCACAGACTACCCGAACGTCTTTCTGCTTGGGTCTTTTTTGTTATCTTTGTCCTTCCAGTTCTGATTACTTGACTGGGGTCCCTGTTTCCCCACTATCTTGTCCTCAATCTTGACTGACTTATGTTGCATTTGTTGTGTCTTGATGCTGTTCAGATAGTACTCACTAATACCCTGCTGACCAGCTCTTCACCAATCTTTGGTCGGTGAGTTTCATTACTCACACCAAGTGCTATTTCTGGTCTCATCCTTCGGAGCATCAGTCTGACTCGTTCTTTCTCTGTACTTACTAACTCTAGGCGAAGACGAGCTAGTCTGTTGAATTTTTTTGACCGTTTCTTCTACTAGTAGGTCACCTGGTCTAAATTCTATAAACTCCTCATAATGTTTATTGGTGATCCGTTGACGGAAGAATTCTTCGTAAAACTCTATCTCGAAGTCAACCCAGCTCATCTGGTTGATTGCTCTCTTACTCTTAACTTGCTCCCACCACATACAAGCATCTCCAGATAGGCAGAAAGAGGCACACTTAAACTTCTCGACTTCTGGCTAGTCAAGAAGCTCCATTGTGCTCTCCAGTGTCTTGAACCAAACCTGGGCATCTCAGGGCTCAGTCGTGCCTGAGAAACTTTCTGGCTTCAGCTTCAGCCACTGTATCAGATATGCTTCTTGTCTCCTAGGCGCTGTGGCGACTTCCAGGGCAACTGATGGGACTTCAGTCACCACTGGAGTCTCCACATTGATGGTTGGGGAAGTAGGAGGAACTGGCTATTGATTGGTCATCAAGTTGGCAATCACTTGTTGTTGCTCTACTACTTGTCTCTGGAGTTGGGCAACAACTTCAGAGAGATTGGACTCAGTTGATCTAAGCTCTTCGTTCTCCTGATCTTGGTTCTCAGTACGAACGGTACGAGGATGTTCTCTTCTTGCCATCTAATTATGCAAAGAAAGAGGCTTGATATCTTCTCTATCCTTTCTAACATACACATTTGTACAGGAATAAAGAAAACAGCAAAAACTCTTATCTGACTTAAGCACTTATAAGCAATTACTTTATACTGCAAATAGTAATAAAGGAAAGAAATAAAGAAAGAAATTAAATACTTTCTTACTTGAAGACGGCAAGGCTGATGCTGATGTGTGTGTGATGCTGGAGAATGGGAACTGCTCTGATACCAACTGTAACGACCAACCTTTTTACTACTACTCTCTAAGGGTGACTGTTACCTAACTACTACTCTACTCACTAGTATCACTTATGCTATTATTAGCGACACTTAGATTTATCATGACTCTAGAGGAATTCCTAACGAAAAATTTCGGTAGAGTCTCCCCTGTACCGGTGACCAAATCAACAATACAAACACTATATACACAGCCACAGGTGGCTGGAACATATTTTTCCACACCCACGCAGTAATAATAACACAGTAAGTAAACGAAAACTATTCTAGCAATAGTAAACAAATATCTAACTCCAACAATAGGACATATCAAGCTACAAGTACGGAATAAACTCAATTACAATCTCAACTTCATAATAGTATTTAAACTAAAAGAACTCTAAATAGGAAAGTCTTGATAATTCCTTAACAAACTCTTGATCTCCCCATAGTCTAGCCATCACACACCTTCATCACCACGACCTTGTTGCCTTCCTTTCATACTTTAGCTTTTCCATTATCTGCAGTAGGAGGAAAAAGAAATCTATAAGCGAAACGCTTAGTAAGTACTAAACTATCTCACAAAAACTCGAAGTGCATAAAAATGCAAACGATACTGAAACTGAAATGCAAAAAGAAAAGCTACATGTACTCATCTAATAGCAAAGTACTCAAATAAACTGCATACTCATGATATACCAGAATAAAGCTTAATACTGGAAATAAAACTAAACATGCTCACTAAACTGATAAGAAAAGTAATGAAACTCATGTTGTATGCTTAGAATTAAAGGAACTAAACTTCTGTTGATTCTAAACATAGGTGGTACTTGTTTCATTTACTTATAGCTTTATACTTGAAATTAATCTTTTTCTTTCTTTTACTTTTACTTTTCTTTCTTCTTCTTTTTCTTTTCTTTCTTCTTCTTTTTCTTTTGGGCCCAGGCTTAGTACCATCTTATGCGCGCTCTCTAATAGTGACTGAGGTAGCGAGCCTCCAGTCCTATGAGGATAAAGACCTCGGTCTTACCAAGGCCTTGATCTCGGAATTGGTCACCTGGATTTGTTTAACGACAACCTCGGAAGTCGGGTACTAGCCTCTTACTTTAATTTACTTGTTATCTTTTCTAACTAGACGTTGGTCTTTTTCTTACTTGTAGTTACCCATAATCCTCAAAAGGTTTAATAGGGCACATAATTATTCCACTAAAATACATGGCTATTCATCTTATTAAAATAACGAAAACAACTAACTATATACTTCAGATTAAAGAGCTATTAAAAGCTATCTAGCACATATATGTATATGTGTCAAAACAAGAAACTAGAAACTAAATTATAATTCAATACTGCTCATGCTATTCGAATACTGCAAGTGTATCTAACAAGTAGAGATTTGCAACTAACTGAGCAAGCTATAAAATAAAGCAAGCAAATCAAACTACAAGATAAGCTTAATAGCTGTTCATATTCAAGAAATTCAAGAAACTAACACTACATACTTTAAATGAAGGCTGTTCTTGCCTTTCTAAGTAGCAGGGAAAATGCTAAACTCATTCTAACTTAATAAAGAGGAAAACAAGTCTGAACTCTCTAAGCATGCTGCAATTCAAAGGAAACTAAATATTTGATGCAAGAATCTGAAATGCTTAACATCTACTGTACATGTCTAGTTAACTGCAACCTCACTCAAAACTGAATTACTATCTACCAGGTCCGAAGAAATCCAAATCACATGCTTCAATTATACCATTTACTTCCTTCCTTTGTGATTTACGGTAGCAAACTCAAACACAACAGAAATATCTAAACCGTCTACTCATGCTATGAAGTTTCCATGCTTCATGGAACACCTTTAAAACCTACAGCACGTATTCATCCATGCTTATACTACCATAATCAGCAAGTATCAGTAATTCTCACAATTGCATGTGCATAGAAATCCCGAAATATGCTAAGAGCTATTAATGCTCCTGAAAACAGAAAGAACTCAGAACTGTAACGTCAAAGATGAAGCAGTTCGTCAGCAAAGAACTTAAGGTGGCATGCTTAAAGAGGCTTGTGGAAGTGAAGCACCTCAAATTGCTTACAGAACACAGTGAAAGTCCAGTACATAAACATGCTGTGAAAATCAAACAATTACAAATACTTAACATGCTGTGTAAGTAAGCACAATTTCAAAGGAAATCTGAACTAAGGCCCCTTTCAAACTCAGAACTATCAAGGAGAAATCCACACTGGAAAATAATCAACTACTTGAATCATGCTCATTAACTGCACGGCTAAATCCGAAACAGAAACAAGAAGCTTGCTGTGGATGGTAAGAAAAACCCTAGCATGGCAATTCGGCACAGCAACTCAACCTTAGAAATTCAGCTAGATAAACAAAGCAAAGAAAGGAAAAGCTCTAGCATACAATACTACTCAGCACTATGAAATCCGGAAGCAAGGAAAAAACCCTAGCATGTATTTCTACTCGGCACTGTGAAATCCAGAAGCAAGGAAGAAAATCAAAGCTCGGAGCAACTCCTACCACAGGTGAGTAGTACTTACATCGCTGTTCTTGGACTTACAACCAGAAAATTGCTTCTAGGGTTCGGAGAAGCTCACAGTCTCGGTGTCTCCTTCGGGTCCGCGTGCTTTCCACGACGAGAGGGTCACGGTTGGGTGGAGACCGGTCGAAAAACCCTTCGCCGGCACCGGAGAACAAACCCTAACGCGATGCTGCGTTTTCATCCGAGAACAGGGGACGCCGTCGGGAGAGAAAGAAAGGCAGATGGGGTTTTCGGCGAGAAAGGGAAAACTTAATCCCTTTATAACTAGGTTTAATTTTGTTCCAATTACAACTTAAATATATCTCGCTACATACTTGGTTAACAAATCACGCGCAGCCCACTTGATTGGTTGTGTTTGGTTAGGTCGGGTTCGGCCGGAGGTCTTGGGTTCGAGTCTCACCTTCAACATTTTTGGTCAAAACTTCTTTCTTTTTGTAACATACTAAACGCCCTCCAAAAATTACGTAAAAATACTGTAAAAATTCCTAAAAATCTTTAGAATATTTTAAAAGTATTTCCAAATATTTTTATGGACTTTTAGAACTTGAAATAGGGAAATTTGGGTTGTTACAACGCGAGGAGGGAAAGATTAGAATCGGCTTTGCTGAAATCATCGTGGTAAGGTTTTCCAACCTTATGCCCTCTGTTGCCCATCTCTCTCCCTCTCCGCGACTGGTTTGCTAGGAGTCATGAAGGGGTGATGGGTTTAGGGCTTGGAGAGGAAAGGAGAAGGGTGGCAGGTTTAGGGCTTGGAGAGGAAAGGAGAAAAAAAACCTGAAGTAGGTGAAGAGATCATAGGTTGGACAAAAATGCTTAGGGATCGAGAAGGTAAAGGGGGGAATGCGGTGGCAAAAAATTTCGAGGAGAGGGAAACAAAAAATGTGGCGGCAAAAAATGGCGAAGGGAAAAAAGGACGAAGGAAAAAAACAACGGTATTCAACAATACCTAATAGACAACGATTTTCAAAAACCATTATCGTAATCCCAAAAAAAGCGCACATAGACAACAGTTTTCAAAAGCTATTGTCGTAGCTTTTAAAAACCATTGTCGTAGCCCAAAAAAAACATAAATAGACAACGGTTTTTAAAATCCATTGTCGTAAGCCAAAAAAACTGCTAAAAGACAACGGTTTTTGTTAAAACCGTTGTTAAAAGGTAAAAAGACAACGATTTGACATAAAACCGTTGTCGTTTGAGTGTTGTTGAATGAGGATTTTCTTGTAGTGATACTAGGTTTTGACAATCATGAAAATTAGATAAAGCTTGTAGTTAAGTACTTAAGAAAAACTTAGCTTTAAAAATATAGTTTTAAAAAGATTTTGATAACAACTTAGTTTTAAAAGGATTTTGATAAAAAAAAAAAACATAGTTAAGTACTTAGCGAATTTAGAAATCTTTAAAATTACTTAGCTTTTTCCAAAAAATTTAGTTAAATTTAAGTGTTGAAAGGAAATGCCTTTTAACCATACTTAGCTAAGAAAGTGATGTCTTTGAAAAAAACTACCTAGCCAAAATTAAAACATTTTATCAAGTACATAGCTTTTTAAAAATCTTAAAAAAACTTGAACTTTCTTTTTCAAGGAAAATAGTTAAACAAAAAAAAAACTGAACTTCCCTTTCACTCTCCCTTGATTAAATACTTTAACTTTTCAAAGAAAAATAGTTTAACTTTAAAATTTTGAAAAATAATTAATGCCTTAACTTCCTTTCACTCTCCCTTGATTAATACCAAATAAATGCTTTAAAGTCCAAAGAATTAATGCCTTAACTTCCTTCCTTTCACTCCCCATTGATTAATGCCAAAAAAATGCTTTAAATTCCTAAAGTCCAAGCATGAGAGTTTAAAGGTAAGAAAAGCTTCAAAATTAACATCTGTTTTCCTTAACAAAATATCTAACCTTTAGCTACTAGTTGTTTATCATAAGATAGTAGCTTTCACTTGATTAGTCAAGTTAAGTAAGCACTCCAGTTAGTTTGACTAAAATGGGTGACTTAACTTGATTAATTTTAACTTGGTATTTATTGCCCAGACTTATGTTGATGCATAGACATAAGCATTTTATAGTCCAAGCAGTACTATATACATCTCATACCATTCTAAGTGTTTTTCATACACAAGCAAGGTAATCCTAGTGTGCTTGTAATATGCTCTGGCTGAAACCTATGGGTACATGCTCTCTAAAGGGGAAAATCCTAGACTAGTTCCAATCTTTAAAAAGTCTAGTAAAACTGGGAGTTTTGAAAATAATTTTCCTAGAATTTTAAAACAAAACATAATTTTGAAAAGATAATAACATCTTTTTGAAGTTAATAATTTCTACTCTACTGTGCACATTCCTAATTCTCTTCTAAGTGTACTAAACTCAAGTTCAAGTAAGGATTTTGTGAAGATGTCAGCTATGTTTGACTTCGACTCAACATAGTCAAGTACAATGTCATCCTTAGCAACGTGATCCCTTACAAAGTGGTGTTTAACTTCTATGTGTTTAGTCATTGAATGGTGAATTGGAATTTTAGTTAAATTTATTGAACTTATGTTATCAATTGAGATTTTTATATTTTTGTATTCTAGTTGATAATCCTTTAAGGTATGCATCATCCATAGCAATTGAGATGCACATTCTCCCTAACTATGTATTCTGCTTCAGTAGTGGATAGAGTAACACAGTGTTGCTTTCTACTGAACCAGCTTATTAGGCATTGACCTAGAAACTGGAATCTTCCACTTATACATTTTCTATCTAATTTACACCTAGTATAGTCTGAGTCATAGTACCCAACTAAGTTAAATGTACTAGTCCTAGGGTACTAAGGACCTATACTTAGGGTCCCCTTTATGTACCTTAGTATTTTTTTTTACACTTGTTAAATGCGATTCTTTTGCACAAGATTAGTATCTAGCACACATATCTACAGCAAATAAAATATTAGGTTAGCTTGTAGTTAGGTATAGTAGACTTCCTATTACACTTCTATAGTATTTTAAGTATACTGGTTTTCCTTCTAAGTAAGAGTCAATTTTAGCATTAATTGCCATTGGGGTATTTATATTTTTAGAATTCTCCATTCCAACTTTCTAATTGTTGGGTTTTTCGGGCCACGAAAATAGCTTTTCGCGTCATGGAAACCCCGAAAGCCCCAGCCACCGGATCTTTGCAAAGAAAAATCTTTCGAAAAATATGAGTACGAGTTTCTAAACTTTGATCTACAGTAGATCTACAAAGGGGAAACCTTTTATACCTTTGATGCGTGCCCTTTTCGTATCCCACTCATCCAAAGAGATGTCGGATCTCTAGTTGTCAAGATAGACAACTCTCTATGTGTATCTACACGAACACACTAGATGGAAAAGACCAAACAAAGGTGTGCTAGCAGCTAGGATGTTCGGCCAAGAAGGAGGAGAGGGAGAGGAGAAGGAGAGAGCTTAAGGAGGAAGAAGATGTGAATTGCCTTGAATGAAAAAAATGAATTCTCATTCACAACAAAAGTGGCCGGCCACTTTCCCAAAGTGTAACCCCCAATTTTTGCATTAAGTGTGGCCATTAAAGAGATTTGTAACCTCCATGAGGTGGCACACACATGTGCTAAACATGATGATGTGGCACCTCATCATTGGCCACTTAATGCCAAGTCACAAATGATGTGGCATAAAGTCAAGTCAAACTTGACTCTTCATCTTCCTCTCAAGTCAAGTCAAACTTGACTTAATCTCTCTCATGGTTGATCTAATCCAACCATTTAATTCAAGCCAATTTAATATAATGAATCTAATTCATTTAATTAAATTGATTCAATGAGTCATAATCTAAATTAGACTCATTGAACACATGAATCAACTTGAGTCCAACTCAATTAGCCCAATTAGGATTACTCTTAATCTAATTTGATTCATCAAATGAATCTAATCCTCTTGGTTCATCATATGAATCTAATCTCCATCTATTTGTCCTTAGTGTGTGACCCTATAGGTTCTTGGAACGTTGGCAATGCCCCTAAACCCATTTAGGAGCATAAGTAATGAGCGGTATCTAGCAACACATCATTACTACCCAAGTTACAAGAATGTTGAGATCCAACATCACCTTGTGACTACTAATTGTGACTCCTCACAATATATGACAAGTGTCCTTCTATCCTAGACATCTAGATTGATCAATGTGAGGCATAGACCGTGTCATCCTTTGATCAATCTAAATCTTGAACTCCAAGTAGACTCACTAAATCAAATGAGCTCAATATCTCATATTGACTCATTTGGACATCGTCATGCACTTCGTGGTCTCACTCTATCAAGAATATCGATGTCGCTCCCGTCATATAGGAGGGATAAATCCCATCTACATTACTCACATCCTTCTGCATAATTCGTTACATACCTAGTAATCGCCTTTATAGTCCATCCAGTTACGGGTGACGTTTGACGAAACCAAAGTACATAACTCCTTATGCAGGGATCCATGGTGACTTTTGGTCTAAGGACTAGTAGTCATACTAATAGCCACATGAGAAAGTATATATGACACTCATATAACGATCCATGATACTTTCTCATGGCGGGTCATTCAGTATACATTATCCAATGCATACCCATGTGTCAACTTGATATCTCTATATCCATGACTTGTGAGATCAAGTCATCGAGAGACCTACATGCTAGTCTTATAGCATTAACATTCTCCCTGAATGTTAATACTCGACTAGGAATGATTAAGAGTAGTTTTCCCTATATCATCTCACTATCGGTTCAACTAACCGATTGATATAGGTGAGAACCTTCTACTCAAGGATGCTATTATACTTAGTTTATTTGGCACCAATACAAGTAAGTATAATAACTAAAACAATAAATGCCTTTAGTTATATATAAGAATATGATACAACAAGTCCATAATACAATCATCAAATGATTGGCTCTAGGTCTCTAACTAACAATCTCCCACTAGCATTAGTGCCAATCAGTGTAGGCTCTAAGCCCCAATGACCTTGTGTGACCATCATGCTTCCTCTGTGCCAAAGCCTTGGTCAAGGGATCTGCGATGTTAGCCTCTGTAGGTACTCTGCATATCTTCACATCTCCTCTCTCGATAATCTCTCGAATGAGATGGAAGTGCCGTAGTATGTGTTTGGTCCGCTTGTGTGAGTGAGGTTCCTTCGCCTGTGCTATAGCTCCATTGTTGTCACAATAGAGCTCAATAGGGTCAGCGATACTGGGAACCACCCCAAGTTCAGTGATGAACTTGCAGATCTAAACTGCCTCCTTTGCTGCCTCTGATGCAGCAATGTACTCGGCCTCTATCGTAGAATAAGCTACTGTGTCCTGCTTCAAACTCTTCCAACTCATAGCACCACCATTAATGCAAAATACGAACCCTGACTGTGATCGATAATCATCCTGGTCGGTCTGGAAGCTAGCATCACTGTAACCCTTTACAGCTAGCTCATCATTGCCTCCATATATCAAGAAATATTCTTTAGTCCTTCTTAAGTACTTAAGAATATTCTTGACCGCTATCTAGTGACTTTTCACCTAGATCTGACTGGTATCTGCTCGTCATGCTCAAAGCATACGAGACATCAGGTCGAGTACATAGCATGGCGTACATGATAGATCCTATGACTGAGGCATAAGGGATCTGATCCATGCGATCTCTCTCCTCTCTAGAAGAGGAACCTTGAGTCTTCGAAAGACTCACGCCATGTGACATCGGCAGAAAACCCGTCTTGGAGTTCTGCATGGAAAACCGAAGGAGTACCTTGTCAATATATGTACTCTGACTTAGGCCAAGTAATCTCTTAGATCTATCTCTATAGATCTGTATCCCTAGAATGCGGGACGCCTCACCTAAGTCCTTCATTGAGAAGCAACTCCCTAGCCAGGTCTTGACAGACTGAAAAATAGGGATGTCCTTCCCAATGAGCAGTATGTCATCCACATACAATATGAGGAAGACAACTATATCCCCTACAACCTTCTTGTAGACACAAGGCTCATCTTCGTTCTTGATGAAACTAAACTATTTGATTGCATCATCGAATCGAAGATTCCAGCTCCGAGAAGCTTGCTTTAGTCCATAAATGGACCTATGCAGCTTGCATACTCTGCTAGTATGCTGTGGATCTACAAAACCCTCAGGTTGTGTCATGTACACATCCTCGAGTAGGTTTCCATTCAGAAACGTGGTTTTGACATCCATCTACCATATCTTATAGTCATGGTAAGCTGCAATAGCAAGCATGATCCGAATGGACTTAAACATCGCTACTGGACAAAAGGTTTCATCATAGTCAATACCATGAATCTGCTTGAAATTTTTAGCTACCAAGCGACCCTTATGGATAAGTCCATTCATGTCAGTCTTTCTCTTAAAGACCCACTTACGCCCAATGGGTTTTACCCCTTCAGGTGGATCAACCAAAGTCCATACTTGATTGGTGTACATGGATTCCATTTCGGATCTCATGGCCTCTAACCATTTCTCGGAATCTGGTCTCATCACAGCTTCCTGATAGGTGGTAGGCTCATCATCTATAAGCACAACGTCATCATGGTCAGACAAGAGAAATGAGTATCTCTCAGGCTGACGATGTATCCTACCAGACCTGCGAAGAGGTATGTCTACTTGAACTGGTTGTTGTTCCTCAACTCCTTGTGGAACAACATCATCCACGACACTTTGTGGTTCCAGTTCAACTTCCATCGAGCCTTCAGTGCTATTGTTCACATCTTGAACTTCTTCAAGATCGAACGTGCTCCCACTAGTCTTTCTAGAAACAAAGTCCCTTTCTAGAAAGACCCCAGTTTTTGCCACAACTACCTTGTGCTGACTGGGAATGTAGAAGTAATATCCCTTAGTTTCCTTGGGATATCCAATAAAGTAGCACTTGTTGGATTTGGGTCCTAACTTGTCTGAGACTTGACGTTGAACGTAAGCCTCATAACCCCAAATCCTCATGAAAGACACCTGGGCATCTCTCCCAGTCCATATCCTATATGGTGTCTTTATCACGGCCTTGGATGGAACTCGGTTGAGTATAAAAGCTGCCGTGTCTAGAGCATAGCCCCAAAGGTATGTCGGAAGATCTGTGTGACTCATCATAGATCGTACCATATCTAATAGAGTACGATTCCTTCTTTCGGATATACCATTCCACTGTGATGTTCCAGGAGGAGTGAGTTGGGATAGAATCCCACACTCAGCTAGGTAGTCACGAAACTCATGGCTAAGGTATTCTCCACCTCGATCTGATCGAAGTATCTTAATACTCTTGCCAAGCTAGTTCTGTACTTCATTCTTGAATTCTTTGAACTTTTCAAAGGATTCTGACTTATGTGTCATCAAGTACACATAACCATATCTACTGAAGTCATCAGTAAATGTGATGAAGTACCTATAACCGCCTCTTGCAGCGACATTGAAAGGGCCACATACATCACTATATATGAGTCCTAACAAATCAGTCGCTCTTTCGCTGTGCCCACTAAAGGGAGTCTTGGTCATCTTGCCTAGTAGGCATGATTCGCACGTCTCATAAGATTCAAAATCAAATGAGTCCAGCAAACCACCCTTATGGAGCTGGGATAAGCGCTTGTTATTTATATGACCTAAGCGACAGTGCCAGAGATAGGTTTGGTTCAGGTCATTTGACTTGAACCTCTTGGTATTTATGTTATAGATAGGACTTTCAAGATCTAGAATGTAGAGTCCATTCATCAGAGATGCACTACAATAGAACATATCTTTTAAATAAACAGAACAACATTTGTCCTTTATAATAAAAGAGAAACCTTTCTTGTCCAAACAAGAAACTAAAATTATGTTCTTAGTTAATGCAGGCACATAACAACATTCATCTAATTCTAATACAAGCCCAGAGGGCAGAGATAGATGATAAGTCCATACAGCAACAGCAACAACCCGTGCTCCATTGCCTACGCGTAGGTCCACCTCGCCCTTCGCCAATGCCCTACTATTTCTCAGCGCCTGCACATTAGTACAAATGTGAGATGCACATCCGGTATCTAATACCCATGATGAAGAAATAGATAGATTGACTTCTATAACATATATACCTGAAGTGGAAGTCTCACTTCGCTTCTTCTTAAGATCTTCTAGGTACGCCTTGAAGTTCCTCTTCCAGTGCCCGGTCTGACCGCAATGGAAGCAGGTAGCATCTTTGGCGACCCCTCCTTTAGGCTTCAGTGCCTTGCCTTTGCCCTTGGCTTGGGACTTTCCCTTGCCCTTGGGCTTGCCTTTGCCCTTATGTTTCTGAACCATCAGAACTAAGTGGTGCTTTGCCTTGTTAAGGTTCAGCTCAGTAGTTCTTAACATGATAAGCAGCTCGGGCAGTGACTTGTCAATTTCGTTCATATTGTAGTTTAGAACGAACTGACTATAGCTATCCATCAAGGATTGCAAGATCAGGTCAGTGGCCAGCTCTTGGCTAAGTGGGAACCCCAACCTTTGTAGGTTCTCTATGTACCCAATCATTTTGAGTACATATGGGCCTACGGGAGCCCCATCTGGCATCTTGCACTGAAACAGTGCCCTTGAGATCTCAAATCTCTCATGCCTCGCTTGTCCTTGATACAGTTGACGAAGATGTTCAACCATATCATAAGCGCCCATTAACTCATGTTACTTCTGAAGCTCAGAGTTCATGGTCACGAGTATTAGACATGACACATCTAATGTGTCATCTTGATACTTCTTGTAAGCATCTTTGTCAGCTCGCGGGGCATTGGCAGGAGGACCCTCCGGAATGGGCTGCTCCAGAACGTACAGTTTACGTTCCTGGGTGAGAACTATTCTCAAGTTCCTGTACTAGTCCAGGAAATTTGCTCCGTTGAGCTTGTCCTTCTCAAGAACAGAACGCAGAGAGAAAGTGTTCATATTCGACGTCATGGTTTATCTACAACAGAAAAATACAGAAAATAAATATCATATTCTTTAAATCATTTAATTAGGCCTTTAACTAAATGATGCTCCCACTGAATTCTATAATTCATGTGGGACAAGATCCGCATCATACTAACCCTTGAGTTAGCTTTGGCTAATATGCCCAAGACTTAGTATGATCGGTAGGTAACGATTTACCAATTACATCTCTATGCGACTCTTGTTTATAGGATCATTATCCGCAGTTATATTAAAACTTGAGTTAGCTTTGGCTAATACGCCCAAGAATTAATATAAATGTGATTTATGTCCTATCTTTCCAACCATTGGAAGAATGCCTATAGTTGTACTCGATCCAACTGAGTTAACTAGGAATACTCAATCTAATTGAGTTTGTATTCGCCCATGCGTTGATAAGCGGGACCAAGATTGTCCCTCCGTACCCTACCAATATAATATGTGTTGCTCTGCTTTGGCAGATTCAGCAACACATGTGATCGAGGTAGTAATAGGTATCACAGCACGGTAGGCATTAGAGTTGACGTGATTTAGATCTAATCTAAACGATGATGCGTATCATATACTCGATAGATCTAATCTAATAGAAGGGTGCATCATGTGCACGACTTAGATTTAATCTAATCGTTAGGCACTAATTAATTACTTAATCATGCATCACATTTACACAAGCAATTAATTAAATTAATTTTTGATTTATGCATGGCCCTACTATGATCTTCTCAAGCCAATGAGAAGATCAGATGGTCAACCTAGGGTCAACAGCTTCTCAAGCTCCTCCCTTTGACCACCTTGTGTTGCTCGCGCCCTCCTCGTAACTCCGTCTCGAGTGGACCTTCCACGGCTTCAATTTTGTACATTACAATTTTGAAACTCGAGTTACATTTGAGTCTAAACTAATTTACAACAAGAATAAAAGAGAAAGGCACGAAGCGCAGGTCGCGAAAAATAAAAATACAACACGCACAACACATCACGACACGCAGACCGTATTATGAATTACAACACATTTATTCCAATCCAATTGGGTCTTTTGGGCCATGACTATCACAAATTATACATAATTCTAAATGATGTATTTTCCATAATTTTCTGCAATTTTAATACTAATTTTTAAAATTTTTACGAGTAAAATTTCCCGGCGGTCCCGTTTAGCGATTTTCGGGCGCAATCGCGGAACGAATCCCCTTGCGGGGCCAGGGGCAGCACCCCTACCCGCGATCTAACCATCGTGAGGGTTCCTTAGCGATCCTACGGAGCCTTAGCCCACTGTCCCAAAAGGATTTGGGGTGAAACCAAGCCGTTTTGGAAAAATATTCCCGGTAGCGGAAGCCTACAAGTGCCGAAACACTTGTGCTTCGCTTCTACGAGAAAATTAGCCATAAAAACTTTAAAAAACCTAAATTTACAGAAAATCACAGAAGCTATATTTTTCATAAAAATCAAAAATAAACTCGTACAAGTCTTTGCACGTGGCTCTGATACCACTGTTGGATTTTTCGGGCCACGAAAACCGCTTTTCGATTCGTGGAAACCCCGAAAGCCCCAGCCACCGGATCCGTGCAAAGAAAAATATTTCGAAAAATACAAGTACGAGTTTCTAAACTTTGATCTACAGTAGATCTACAAAGGGGAAACCTTTTATACCTTCGATGCGTGCCCTTTTCGTATCCCGCTCGTCCAAAGAGATGTCGGATCTCTAGTTGTCAAGATAGACAACTCTCTATGTGTACCCACACGAACACACTAGATGGAAAAGACCAAACAAAGGTGTGCTAGCACATAGGATGTTCGGCCAAGAAGGAGGAGAGGGAGAGGAGAAGGAGAGAGTTCAAGGAGGAAGAAGATGTGAATTGCCTTGAATGAGAAAAATGAATTCTCATTCACAACAAAAGTGGCCGGCCACTTTCCCAAAGTGTAAC
The DNA here is from genome assembly GCF_018446385.1 of Zingiber officinale. NCBI lineage: Eukaryota > Viridiplantae > Streptophyta > Magnoliopsida > Zingiberales > Zingiberaceae > Zingiber > Zingiber officinale. The sequence continues at coordinate 120,402,844 of NC_055990.1, forward strand.
CCCCAATTTTTGCATTAAGTGTAGCCATTAAAGAGATTTGTAACATCCATGAGGTGGCACACACATGTGCTAAACATGATGATGTGGCACCTCATCATTGGCGACTTAATGCCAAGTCACAAATGATGTGGCATAAAGTCAAGTCAAACTTGACTCTTCATCTTCCTCTCAAATCAAGTCAAACTTGACTTAATCTCTCTCATGGTTGATCTAATCCAACCATTTAATTCAATTCAATTTAATATAATGAATCTAATTCATTTAATTAAATTGATTCAATGAGTCAAAATCTAAATTAGACTCATTGAACACATGAATCCACTTGAGTCCAACTCAATTAGCCCAATTAGGATTACTCTTAATCCAATTTGATTCATCAAATGAATCTAATCCTCTTGGTTCATCATATGAACCTAATCTCCATCTAATTGTCCTTAGTGTGTGACCCTATAGGTTCTTGTAACGTTGACAATGCCTCTAAACTCATTTAGGAGCATAAGTAATGAGCGGTATCTAGCAACACATCATTACTACCCAAGTTACAAGAATGTTGAGATCCAACATCACCTTGTGACTACTAATTATGACTCCTCACAATATATGACAAGTGTCCTTCTATCCTAGACATCTACATTTATCAATGTGAGGCATAGACCGTGTCATCCTTTGATCAATCTAAATCTTGAACTCCAAGTAGACTCACTAAATCAAATGAGCTCAATATCTCATATTGACTCATTTGTACATCGTCATGCACTTCGTGGTCTCACTCTATCAAGAATATCGATGTCGCTCCCGTCATATAGGAGAGATAAATCCCATCTACATTACTCACATCCTTCTGCATAATTCGTTACATACCCAGTAATCGCCTTTATAGTCCATCCAGTTACGGGTGACGTTTGACGAAACCAAAGTACATAACTCCTTATGTAGGGATCCATGGTGACTTTAGGTCGAAGGACTAGTAGTCATACTAATAGCCACATGAGAAAGTATATATGACACTCATATAACGATCCATGATACTTTCTCATGGCGGGTCATTCAGTATACATTCTCCAATGCATACTCATGTGTCAACTTGATATCTCTATATCCATGACTTGTGAGATCAAGTCATCGAGTTGACCTACCTACTAGTCTTATTGCATTAACATTGTCCCTGAATGTTAATACTCGACTAGGAATGATTAATAGTAGTGTTCCCTATATCATCTCACTATCGGTTCAACTAACCGATTGATATAGGTGAGAACCTTCTACTCAAGGACGCTATTATACTTAGTTTATTTGGCACCAATACAAGTAAGTATAATAACCAAAACAATAAATGCTTTTATTTATATATAAGAATATGATACCACAAGTCCATAATACAATCATCAAATGATTGGCTCTAGGGCTCTAACTAACACTAATTAATTCCTTAGCATATTTTGTTTGAAAAATATGAATTTCTTCTTTTGTTCGGTTTATTTGTAAGCCTAAAAAGAAATTGAGTTCACCTACTAAACTCATTTCAAATTCATTTTCCATTAATTTGATAAATTCTTTTAAAAATTTTATATTTGAGCTATAAAAATGTCTTTTTCTAAAGTTTTAACAAATAAGGTTTAGTCTATTTGGCCTTGGTGAATTCCTTTAGGTATTACATATGTTGAAAAGTCATTCATACCAAGCCCTATGTGCTTGTTTTAGTTAAAGTTTGAGTTAGATTTAAGTTTAATTTAAGTTAGGTTTAAGTTTAGTTAAAATTTGACTTAGGTTTAAGTTTAATTTAAGTTAGGTAAAGTTTAAATTTAGTTAGGTTAAGTTTAAATTTACTAATTTTGAATCTAAGTTCATCTCACCCATTTCTAGATTATCAATCAGGGAACCTTAAGAGTTTTGTGAGATGACTGATTTATCTTTAGATTAACATCTAAGGAATTGATTCACATTTGAGTTAGACTGAGATTTAATAGTCAATTGATTAAATATCTATTTCAATGATTAGCTTCTAGGCTGTGGTGAGGCACTAGGCCTTCTTAGGTATTGGATCATCAACCACTTCTAGACAGAGCATTTTAAAGAAATTAAATATTTAATTCCCTTCTTGAAATTTCTAAGTCTAACTAGTCAAGTGTCAATCAAGCCTAAGTCCTTATCTATCCTAATCTAAGCATGTATAATGAAAAAATAGTAAAATTGGCATCAACCAAATTTATTTAATAACTATGGTTTTTCTATTGGCTCCCCCTGGATCATAGACTCTATAAGGTCTATCAAGGTAATGAATTTGATCTTTGGGGATCCAATATTAACCAAGTCCAACTTGATTAATCAAGTTAGACTTTGGCACCCATGCTTGGATTGTTCTTCTATTTGTTCTGTTGATAAGAGATAAGTATGATTTAAATTTGTATTTAGTCTTGTATCCAAGTCCAGATCGATTGTTTACGACCCTTTATTTTCCAAGAATTAGATCAAGATTCTTGGAACCCAAGGTGAACAGTTCTAATGTTCCCTTTAGTTCTTTGACTTGATCTTTCATACTGAATTTTTCTTTCTCAAGTTGTTGAACTTGAGTTGAAATTCCAATTTGAATAGGTTCCGTCAAAGAGCTTGGGCTAGTCACTTCCTTAAGGGTTGTTACCACCTTTTGGAGTAACTTGACTTGGATATTTGACTTGGCTAATTTATAACTTAAATAATTAATTAAATTGTATAATTTATCTACTTGAGAAGATCTTACAATTGTAACGCCCTCCCTTCACAGCCTTACCTACCAGGACAGACGTTACCCTTTTCATATCTAAATTTTTGGCATTCTTACACATTATATACTGCTCAGTCTATAGATCTACTCTAACTTGTTTCGACTAATAGGACATGATCTGGAGCCAAGCAGAGCTGCACGGTCGTGTCAATTCACACAGCCATGTCCCCTTGGTCGAGAGGAAGAGGTGCACTGCCATGTGAATCCACACGGTCATGTCCCCTTGGGCGAGAGGAAGAGGTACACGGCCGTGTGAATCCACACGGTCGTGCCCCCTTGGTCGAGAAGAAGAGGTGCACGCCCATGTGAATCCACACGACCGTGTCCCCTTGGCCGAGAGGAAGAGGTGCACGACCTTGTGAATCCACACGGCCGTGTCACCTTGGCTGAGAGCAGGAAGTAGGGGCTATGTGAATCCACACGGGTCGTGTGGAGGTCACACCCTACTCTACAAAAGGGTTTGTTCTCCCCTTTGGGGAGACCCTAAAGCTCCCCTCTTCGCCACTCTTATAATATCAAACTAACAACTTCATCCTAGGCAATTAGTGATAGCATTTCATGTAGGGTGAAAAGAAGAAATTACTTAAACACCAAGTTCTGACATGTTCCATAAAATAACAAGTTCCCGATCTCCTTCCACTGTTCCGTCACACACACACACACACACACAAAACATTACTCCTGCTGCGTCCTCCTACTCGAGCTTTCCTTTTCCTTTATCTACAGTATAAGAAAATGCAATTCTATAAGTGAATACTTAGTAAGTACCATCTACTCACAAAACAAGCATTAAAAGGGAAACATACTTTTTTTTTCAAAACTTCTTGGGGAAAAAACACAAACAATGGAAACATGCTTTTCAAAACTGCTTGGGGAAAACACAAACATGCACTTGACAGTAATTCACGCTAAAATGCATAATTTAGAAATATGTGCATGACATGTATTTTTAAACAGTTTTATCATGCAAAACATCAGCTTAAAAGCATGCGAGTAATGTAATAAAAACAGGAATCTTGGCATATTATAGAGTTCATCAATGTTGCACTTTATAACTAAGGTTCTCAACCTTAGGAAAACATCCACTAAGACAAACAAGGAAGTTTGAAAACGTTGTATTACATAACTAGTGAAAATAATAATAAACTTGCTTGGGCCCGGTATTATACCACTTTGCGCGCATCATTAATAAGATCCGAGGTAGCTAATCCCGAACCTATTAAGGTACTACTAGGCGATCTAGGGGCCTAGGGGTGATCTAGGAGCCCACCCATGGACCTTGTGTCCAGTACATGCCATTTTAAAGTAAAATACTTTCTTTTAAATTTCGCTTTCTTGTACTTGCACTTATTTGTCATTTAAACAAACACCTTATGTGCCCTTAATCCCCTCACACTTATAGGGAAGCACATTAGGTCACTTGAATACACTTCTTAGCCCCAAAACTAAATGGGAAGCAATTCAAGATACTCTAAACATGCTCTTAGTCCCAAAACTTTAGAGGGCATCTTACATATCATATCATGCATCTTCTTTAACATGTAAAAAAAAGCATATCATAACATGTGTCTTCTTAATCAGGCATAAAAGATATCACAACATGCATCATTGAAGCAACTTATACTGCAGGTGAGTAGTACTTACATCCTCTTGCTATTTCTTACTCTTACACCGTTAGGGTTTAGGGAGAACGACCTCTCTTGTATGCCTTACTCTCCGGATAGCCCCTCACATGCGTACTACTTCCTTGGGAGAAACCTTCCTCTTAGATTCTCCCCTTGAAAGAAACTTAGCACCTTGGAACCCTAGGGTTCTTGACCGAAAACCAAAAAGGAAGGAGAAGAGAAGAAGGTTTCGGCTAGGAAGGAGAAGTTAGGTTTTCTTCTCTTCCCTTCCCCTTTTATATTAAGTGGAAGTTGAAGCATCTCTTCACACAAATCAACATATAATGAATGGTTTCCTATTTCTAATGTGATGCTTTACCACCACTTAATGGCTAATTAAACCAATCTTAAATCAAAGGTCTAGGGTTCAAATCCTAGCCCGAATCATTTATGTATATATATTTTTATTTCTTTTCTATTCTTCTATTTCTTTTTGCTCTTTTAGAGGAAAGAAAATTTACGGGTGTTATAATCCCCATACCTTATAAAAAGTTCATTCTCGAACTTAGAACAATTGTGGATATTTTCATCTCATATCACCCTCGCGTTCCCATGTCACCTCTTCATACTATTGACTTTGCCACAGCACTTTCACTAACGGTATCTCTTTGTTCCTCAGCTTCTTAACTTCTCGATCTATTATCTGTATAGGTCGACTTTCATAACTGAGATCCTCTTGAACTTGTATCGACTATGACTCAACCACTTGGTTTACATCAAGAACATGCATCTTCAGCATTGAGACATGGAATACATTATGGATGGTCGACATCTCCTAAGGTAGTTCCAGCTCATAAGATACCTTGCCAACCCTTTTAATAATCGGGTATGGCACCACATAACGTGGACTCAACTTTCCTTTCTTTCCAAACCTCATCACTCCTTTCATAGGAGCCACTTTGAGAAACACTGAGTCCCCAACATCAAATTCCAGCGGTCTACGGCACACATATGCATAGCTCTTCTGCCGGCTCTGGGCAGTTTCTATTCTCTGGTGAATGTTCTGAATGGCTTTGGTAGTGCCCTCAATAAGATTTGTCTAGAGTCTCATTTCCTTCTTTTTACCACCTTCATACCAACAGATAGGAGATCTACATCTCCTCCCATATAGAGCCTGGTAGGGTGTCATTCTGATAGTAGCTTGATAGCTATTATTATATGTGAATTCTGCTAAGCATAGTTATCGACACTAGATCCCTTTTAAATATAAGGCACAAGCCCGTAGCATATCCTCCAGAACTTGATTTACTCGTTCAGTTTACCCGTCAGTTTGAGGATGACATGCAGTGCTAAACCGCTGCTTAGTGCCAAGAGCTCTCTGAACACACTCCCAGAAGTGTGAAGTAAAGAGATCATCTCTATCAGAAATTATAGTTTTGGGAACTCCATGCAATCTGATAACCTCTTTAACATACATTTGTGCTAGCTCTTCGATAGAGTAGGATATTTTGATAGCTAGAAAATAAGCAGACTTGGTCAATCTGTCCACTATTACCCAGATAGCATCGTAACCATTCGTGGTTCTGGGTAGTCCTAGTATGAAGTCCATAGATATATCCTCCCACTTCCACTCTAAAATCTGGATAGGCTACAGAACTCCGCCCAGTTTCTGATGTTCTTCTTTATTCCGTTGGCATGTTAGGCAGGTACTGACATATCTTGCAATATCTCTTTTCATTCCAGACCACCAGAAGCATTCCTTTAAATCTTGGTACATCTTGGTGGAACCAGGATGCATAGAGTAGGGCGTTCCATGGGCTTCATCTAGAATTTTCTATCGTAGTTCTTCTTGGTTAGGGACACAGAGGCGATCACCATAACATAGTATCCCACAGTCTGATACTCGGAACTCCCTATTTTCTCCTTCCTGTATTCCCTGCTTGATCTTCTGAATATTAGGATCTTCATCTTGCCCTTTCTGTATATCGTCAAGCAGGGTTGACACTAGTGACAAAGTGGAGAGCTGCCCAGTAATAATTTCAAGCCCAAAATTTACTATTTCTTTCTGTAGGGGATGGGGCATAGCAGATATCGATAATAACGTTGCATAAGATTTCCTCCTTAGTGCATCTGCCACTTTGTTCACTTTCCCTGGATGGTAGAGGATTTCATAGTCATAGTCTTTGACCAGCTCCAGCCATCTCTGCTGTCTCATGTTCAAGTCTTTTTAAGTGAAGAAATACTTCGGACTCTGGTGATCTGTGTAAATCTTGCACTGAGCTCCGTATAAGTAATATCTCCAAATTTTGAGAGCGAAGACTACCGCTACTAACTCAAGGTCATGAGTAGGGTAGTTCTTCTCATAGTCCTTGAGTTGTCTCAAGGCTTAGGCAATGACTTTGTCATTCTATATCAGTACAGCTCTGAGCCCCACTTTAGAAGCTATTAGCTAGAGCCCTAGAGCCAATCATTTGATGATTATATTTTGGACTTGTTGTATCATATTCTATATAAATAAAGGCATTTGGTTTTTGGTTATTATACTTACTTGTATTGGTGCCAAATAAACTAAGTATAATAACGTCCTTGAGTAGACGGTTCTCACCTATATCAATCGGTTAGTTGAACCGATAGTGAGCTGATATAGGGAACACTACTCTTAATCATTCCTAGTCGAGTGTTAACATTCAGGGACAATGTTAATGCAATAAGACTAGCATGTAGGTCAACTCGATGACTTGATCTCACAAGTCATGGATATAGAGATATCAAGTTGACACATGGGTATGCATTGGAGAATGTATACTGAATGACCCGTCATGAGAAAGTATCATGGATCGTTATATGAGTGTCATATACTTTCTCATGTGGCTATTAGTATGACTACTAGTCCTTAGACCTGAAGTCACCATGGATCCCTACATAAGGAGTTATGTACTTTAGTTTCGTCAAACGTCACCCGTAACTGGGTGGACTATAAAGGCGATTACTGGGTATGTAACGAATTATGCAGAGGGATGTGAGTGATGTAGGTGGGATCTATCCCTCCTATATGACGGGAGTGACATCGATATTCTTGATAGAGTGAGACCACGAAGTGCATGGCCATGCCCAAATGAGTCAATATAGGATATTGAGCTCATTTGATTGAGTGAGTCTACTTGGAGTTCAAGATTTAGATTGATTAGAGGATGACACGGTCTATGCTTCACATTGATCAATCTAGATGTCTAGGATAGAAGGACACTTGTCATATTTTGTGAGGAGTCACAATTAGTAGTCACAAGGTGATGTTGGATCTCAACATTCTTGTAACTTTGGTAGTAATGATGTGTTGCTAGATACCGCTCATTACTTATGTTCCTAAATGGGTTTAGGTGCATTGTCAACGTTACAAGAACCTATAGGGTCATACACTAAGGGCAATTAGATGGAGATTAGGTTCATTAGATGAACCTAAATGATTACGTTCATATGATGAACCAAATTGGATTAAGAGTAATCCAAAGTAGGCTAATTGAGTTGGACTCAATTTGGTTCATGTGTTAAGTGAGTCTAATTTGGACTTAGACTCATTTAATTAATTTAATTCAACGAATAGAGATTCATTAAATTAAAATTGACTTGAACCAATGGTTAGATTAGATCAACCAAGGGAGAGAAGTGGTCATGTCACGCCCCGGAGGAGTCCCTGTCCGAAGAAATTTCGACAGCACCTCCCCTGTACGGCGGACAATATGAAACTTTCTACATCCACAATATACATCAGCCACAGGCGGTTGGAATATACACACAACCATGCAGTTATATATATATATCATCAGCCCATACGGCTGAAACAAAACCAACACAACGGAAAATGACAGAAACCCAATACAAACCAAAGCACAAAAACTGCTAGCCGGCTAGGCTTACACAACCAACAACAAATACAAAATACCACATAACGACATCAACACTCCAAAAACAAAACTGGAGTACAGAGCTAAACAAACTGATACATAAACAAACAAAACATACGTGAAACCAATAAGTCTTCTGATGTAACGTGGGGACTAGCAGACAGGATACTCCAAGCGACACCATAAACAACCTGGTACCTAAAAAATATAGTGTCCACGGGGGTGAGTTCAACAACTCAGCAGATACTTAGTTGACATGTATAGTAAACTATAACAAATAGTAATAACTATGGAGTACAGTCTCTTGAACAAAAGAAGGTAATGCATAATAGAAAAGGCTGAAGAGTACTGTACTCACCAGGGCCACCTATCAGAAAAATCAGGTCATCAGATCAGAAGTGTCATAATTCCTGTATGCATGTCAAACATATGCATCCATCCAAATGCAGCATATAAGTGCAGCAAACACAAGCAGTAAATGCATAAATGCGTATGATGCCAATGATGCGTCCTGGTCACCCCTGACGCCAGTCAGTCATCTCACACACAATAGTGAGGCCGAGTGGGTAGGGCTGTGACAACCGTGCACTCTGTCGTCACTACTCCTGATGAGTGACCGAGTGGACGGGATGCTGTCAGAGTACACCTATCCTCCTACCCCAAATCATAAATGGGGGAGCGCAATGCTCTCAACTCCGGGTACACGATGACGGGGAGGAATCTCTGTCGGCTAACACGTTGCATCACGCTACCCATGAGTGGACCAACGGAGCCAAACAAAGTCCCTGCTGCAACACACACTGCCTGAATCGACCACTAACCCATGAGTGGTGGTGTGTGCAGATCCATGTAACTGGTGATGTGCTCAACAATAATGGAGCGGACTATCGCACAGCATGCAATCATGATGCATGACACTAAGCATAGCAATAAACTGATCAGCATAACCATATCCATATATATAAAATGAGTACCGTAATATCTATGGTCAAATACGAAGATCTAAAGTACACAGGTCAGATAGGATATCAAAAACCTAGGTCCTGAACATAACAAGCATGGCATGTCACTACCTCTCTGAGCATATATATATATATAATCATGTGGGTACTAGCATAAAATGCATATCAGGTGAGCAAGCAAGCATGTAACAGGTATCCGGTAGTGACGTACCGAAACAAGGACGAACATAATTATTACTAAAAGCTATAACCTACTAGACATATCAACATGACAGATCAAAAAGATAAGTCAAGGTACCCGCCTTCAAATCGAAAAGTCTAATCCGGTCCAAATCAGACGTCGAGATATTCATCTCGAATCAGAATCCTGCGTCACCAACATATAAACCTTTTTATTTAGCTACAACTCAAACAAATAGCTAAATAAAATCCTTACGACTAATTTAGGATAAACCCTAATCATATCATCTAACTAGAATATGTATCCAAATTCCTACACCATACCTCAAGCTCAATTGCTGTTGAACACAGAACAAGGTGAGTTGATTGCTGCTGGAAACAAGGTATACAACAACAAAACCTCCTTGTTGAAATCTTCCCCACAGCGCACAACCCTTGATTGAAATCCACCTTACTGCTCCAATTAAGAACAGAAGATACAGATTCATTAAGGCAACAACAAGAAAACCAAATTTAAGAAATTTACTGGTAGCACTGACCTTAACACCTCCTTAAAATCCCTCAGCTAAAACAAGGTTAGCCATAGCAGATTAAAAATCCTAATCTGCCACATAAACTGAAACTAAGCAAATATTAATCCCTCCACAACAGAAATAAAAAAATGAGATCATGACCTACCTCTATTCCAAATCAGTGAGAGGAAGAGCTCGGCATCTGGAAACTAGAGTACAACGTGGAGAAGGCTGGCGCTGTTCGGGTCGAGAGATGGCAGAGTCGGCAGAGCATAGTGAAGGCCACTCGGAACAAATCTAGGGCAGAGGAATGCAAAGCAATGGCCGCCAGAGAGAGATCGAACCGTGGCTGTCGGCTTCAGGCTAGGGCACAGCGTTGCTCTCGTCTACCGGCATCGGTTGTGGCGATTGGGAGACGTGAGAGGAAGAGGGCATCTGCCAGTGATGGTCGGCACAAGCCTCACAGCGACGGCGGAAGAGAGGGAGAAGGCGCTGTCGGGAATGGCTAGGGCACGGTAGCAGTAATTGGAGGGCGCTCGGTGGCTGGCGGCTAGGGCACAGGTGAGGGGTCGACGTCGACAGAGAAGGTAATCGACTGGGCAGATTAGGGCACAGCTTGCTGTCCGTGAGGAAGATGCGAGGAATAGAATCGACGGCTTGCGACAGTGAGTGAAAGAAGAGAAATCAAAGGAGAGGAGGAGAAGAACCGGCGTTGAGGAAATGGAAACCGTCGGTGTTGGGGAGAAGAAAAGGATCGGGCATGCGGGGAGTCGGCGAAGAAAAAGAAGTAAAGAAAATAAAAGAAAAAAAGGAAAAATAAATAAACATTTCCTCGCTAAAACGGGGTAGCCTAAACAGGCTTTCCTGTGACCCAGTTTTCATCCCCGTAAACTCGTCCATACGGTCTCCGAAAAATTCCCAGAAAATTTCTAAAAATTTCAAAAAATTCCCCTATCATTATTTGCCATTTTTTTTTTCATATTTTACAGGTCAAGTTTGACTTGACTTAAGTAGGAAGATGAAGAGTCAAGTTTTGACTTGACTTTGACTTGTCAAATGCCACATCATCGAGGCTTCTTCATTTGGTCATGTTTGACTTGACCAAATGCCACCTCATGGAGGAGATCAAGAGACTTGACTCTTGATATTCCATGGGGGTTACATGCCTTGAAGTGGCCAGCCACTTTTAGGTGGAATGAAAAAATTGATTTTTCATTCAAGTGGTTGTAACTCCATCTTCTTCTTCCTCTTGAGTTTTCTTCTTGCTCTCCGTCTCCTCCCTACTGATCTCTAAGGTTGCTAGCACATTCTTAGAGATTTTTCTCCATCTCTTGCTTGTGTGAATACACATAGAGAAGTGTCTACTTTGACACTTTCGAGATCCGGCGAACCGAGGACAAGCGGGATTGCGAAGGGCTTCGCATCGAAGGTATAAATCTTTCTTCATGTAAGTCTAGGAGTAGATCTAAGTAGAAACTCGTACTCGTATTTGTAACGACCACCCTTCTTACTACTACTACACTCTAAGGATGACCGTTAGTTAACTACTAACTCTACTTAACCGGTATAATAAAAAAAATCATATGGAAACCCTACCGAAAAATTTCGGCAGAGTCTCCCCTGTACCGGTGACCATATCCATAAATACATACAGAGTATACTCAGCCACAGGCGGTTGGAACATATATTTTCACAACCACGCAGTTTAATAAATCAAATCATGTAAATAATGAAAAGCGGAAACATAACTTCTTACTACAAAATTTTCTTATCAACTTAATAAGAAATTAAACTAAACAAATTCTTAAACTAAGTGAGTTCTTTAGCTAAGTCCAAAGGATCTCCATAGTCCACACATCACACACCGTCACAGCATCTCCTTGTCGCCTTCTTCCTTATACTTTAGCTTTTCCTTTATCTGCAGTAGGAGGAAAATAGTATCTATAAGCTAAAAGCTTAGTGAGCGCTATCCTACTCACAAAAACTCGATATGCATGTATATAAATAAAAACATGCTAAAACTGAATGCTAACATGTAAAGCTACTCATGCTCATAAATAGCAAAGAAATCTACTAACTGAAAAGTTAACAGGTATAGCTAACCATGCTCATAAATAGCGAAAGAACTAACTGAAAAGCTAACATGTAAAGATAATAATGCTCATAAATAGCAAAGAAACTAACTAAAAAGCTAACATGTAAAGCTAATCATAGAACTATCATGTGTATCAACGAGAAACTGAATTGATACCTAAGCTAAACTAATTAATGCTAAACTGAGTCTAACTTGTATTCACATAACTAATTTGTGAAGTTTTGAAAACTATTTACATAATAGATTAAAATAATAATCATACTGCTGATGGGCCCGGCATCCCTAACTAAACCCGGGATCGCAAGTTCCGAGTCTAGTAGGGTTTACTAGGTTATCTAAACCTAGGGACGACTGTGGGAGCCCAACCCAATGGATATCTAATCCAGTACAGTGCCACTGCTGAAAATAAAATACTGATTTCATAGCTAATTTTCTTACCTTACTTTAACTAGGTTATCTGAACCTAGAACTAGGTTATCTGAACCTAGAGGCGACTGTGGGAGCCCACCCATTGGACCGTAGTCCCATATAAGCTGAAGCAAGACTAAATAAGTTATTTTAAATGCTTCTACTGCATTAACTGAGCTATTAAAATGCCTACTGTAGCATTATATTGAGCTAAGCATTTTATCAAGCACTTGGTGTGCACTAGAACACACCCTACGTACTGAAAATCTGTATACAAAGCTTAACATAAATCTGCATGCAAAGCCTAACAAAAATCTGCATATTAAGCCTATCAAAATCTGCATACTTTACTTATAAAAATCTGCATGCTATAAAGATAGAGCAAAGAAAGCAACTTGGACTTTCTAAACATGCTGTAAAATAGAGCAAAAGTAAGCTAACTTAGACTTACTAAACATGCTGTAAAATAGAGCAATTGAAAGCTAACTTGGACTTTCTAAACATGCTGTAAGGTAGAGCAAAATAAACTAATTCTGAACTGTTATGACAAGGTTATTCTTGCCCTTAAACCAGTAACAAATAATCTATCCAAACTTACTAGTATACTAAGTTGTGCATGCTCATTTAGTGGCAAGGGAAACTGAATCAACATACTACTACATGCTATAATCCTTAACATAATTGGAAATAAGCACCTTTCATGGAAACCGAGATATAAGAAGGGATATTGCTGTTATCAAACATCTACGCATGATATACTAAAACTTCATGTATGGATTAGCTACTAAGGATCCAACTGAAACTTTCCTAATTAAATCTGTTCATTGTTGTTCATTTACAAGCCGATCATGCTTAAAAAAATAAATCTATTTAACTAACTGTTCTTAAACTAATAGCAGGTTCCAAAGGCAAGGAAGGACTAAATCCCTAGCAACCATAATCTGTTACAGCAGGTTCCAAAGGCTGTTCTTTTCAATGCATGGCACAAACAAAGCTAAAATCTGCTGAAGCTTAAAATCTAATTAAAAATCTCTTCTCCTCTTCTTTATCAAACTCACGGCAGTAACTAAATGGTTCTAAAACTGCACACTAAATCTGAAACAGGAAACACTAAAACACTTGCTGTACAGAAAAATCCGGAATCAAAGCATACTAGAATCCTGACTGTAACAAGCTCTAAGAGGGGCTGTTCTAAGCTCTAATTAAGCTGTTCATGGTTACGAAATGCAAATAAAACTGCATGTACAATCCGGAACCAACATCAAGGGCTGTTCTTGCCCACTAGAAAACTAACAGATCCAAGGGTTTCATAGAACAAGCAAAGCCTCTTTACACATACTACAACAGAACATAAAGGAGCAAATAAAACTAAGTCCACATTCTATCAGACAAACACATTGAACCAACACGCTGTGCTACGCAGGAAATCCACAATCGTGGCAAGAAATCAAACCAATCGAAAACCAATCGAAGGGAACTACTCCTACTGCAGGTGAGTAGCAACTCACCTTCGGCTCTTGGACTTAAAACCGAGCAATACAACTTCTAGGGCTTCGGAGAACTCATGATCTCGGCCTCTTCCTCGCGTCTTCGAGTTCTCCTTGTCGAGAGGATCGAGAGGATGAAGAACTCTCTTGGAATCGAGCCTTGGTCGGCTGCCGGAGACGTGCCCTAGGTTGGCTTCGTTTCCGCCCGAGAGGAGAACAGCGCCGCTCGCGTCGGGAGGGAAAGGGAGAGGGAAAGGATTCGGGAAAAAGAAAAACTTAATTCTTTTCTTATAACTAGGGTTTCAATCATCACATATATATATATCTCGCACCCTTACCTTTTCACGAAATACTCGCGGAAGAGTTGGTTGGCTGCGGTTTTGACCAAGTCAAAAGCCCCGGGTTCAATTCTCGGCTGCTACCTCTTTTCTTCCTTTTATTTCTATTAACTACTATTGCTTATATATTTTTCGCTTCCCTTCTTATTAATAAAGCCCGCTGGCCCAGTTGGTTGGCTGCATTCTGTTTCGGGCGCGACTCGCGGGTTCGAATCCCAGCTGCAACCATTTTATTTCCTATTATTCTCTGTTTCCTAACTACTGCTTAAATAGAATTTTTCTCCTTCCATAATAACAAATGACTACTAGCACACTTGGTTAACCCAGTTTTAACCAAATCCCAGGTCGCAGCTTCGATTCCTCATCCGCGCACTTTTATTTTCAATTTATTTAAACATTCCTAAATACTGCTTATATATATTTCGCTCCATATAAGGTTAACAAAAATCGTGTAGCTCAGCTGGTTGGCTGCATCCGATTAGAACCTGGTTCGGGTCCGAGGTCTTGGGTTCAAAACCCGGCTTTAACATATATATTTTTTTATTATTTTTTTTTAAACTTCTTCCTCTTGGTAAAAATACTAAACGAACTCCAAAAATTCCATAAAAATACTCTAAATATTTCTAAAAATCTCTAGAATTTTTCTAAAACTTTTCTAGATTTTAATAAGGTCTTTTAGAACTCTAAATCATGAAATTTGGGGTGTTACAGTATTTAAATTTTGAAATCTATCCTTCACACGAGATCCAGTGGCATGGGTGATTCGGGGTTTTCGCAACGTGAAAACGCGATTTTCGCGGCCCGAAAAACCCAACAGAAGCATCACTGTAAATATCGAAGCTGTCGCTATTTTCTAGAAGAGACAAGATTAGAGCACTGGTCAGTCTCCTATTCAGCTCAGTGAAACTCCTCTCACAATCCTCTATGCACTCAAATTTTCTGTTCTTTCTGGTAAGTAATGTTAATGGGGGAAGCGATCCTTGAAAAGTTCTCTACAAATTTCCTGTAGTAGCCTGGTAACCCAAGGGAACTCCTGATTTCACTGACATTATTGGGTATATTCCAGTTACTCACAACTTCTATTTTTGTCGGGTCCACCATAACCCCATCTTTGGAAATAATGTGACCTAGGAAGGACACCTGATCGAGCCATAACTTGCACTTGGAGAACTCTGCGTACAACTGGCTCTGCTGAAGAATCTGTAGTACTATCCTTAGATGTTCAGCTTGTTCTTCCTGAATTCTGGAGTATATAAGGATATCGTCTATGAAGACGATTATGAACTTGTCCAAATATGCTTTAAATACTCTGTTCATCAGATCCATAAACGTAGCAAGAGCATTCGTCACTCCAAAAGGCATAACTACAAACCGTAGTACCCATACCTCATTCAAAATGCCATCTTTGGTACATCATCCGTTTTCACTTTAACTTGCTGATATCCAGACCACAAGTCTATCTTGGAAAAGACTATGGCTCCCTTTAACTGATCAAATAGATCATCAATTCTAGGTAGGGGATACCTATTCTTAATTGTTAATTTGTTCAGTGCTCGGTAGTCCACACACATTCACATGGGCCCGTCCTTCTTCTTTATGAACAACCCCGGAACTCCCCATGGTGAGTGAAAAGGGTGAATAAAACCCTTGTCGAGAAGCTCCTGTAGTTGTCCCTGAAGTTCTTTCAATCCTGCCGGAGCCATGCAGTAGGGTGCCTTTGAGATTGGTGGGTACCAGGGATGAGTTTAATCTCAAATTCAATTTCCCTATCCGGAGCTAAGCCTGGCAACTCATCCGGAAACACTTCTGGGTAGTCACATATGACTCTAACTTCCTCTAGGTTTTGGTCTCTTTCTTGCTGGGTATTAACTACATGAGCTAGAAACCCGGCACATCCATCAGCTAACATTTTTTGAGCTTTTATGAACGATAAGAATTTTTGGGTTCTCTTCTTTGATTCTCTAATGAACTCAAACTTAGATTCTACCTCGGGTTGGAATAGGAATCTTCGCTTACGGCACTCGATGGAAGCACCATACCTGCTCATAAAGTCTATCCCAAAAATAACATCATAATCAGACATGT
The DNA here is from genome assembly GCF_018446385.1 of Zingiber officinale. Taxonomy (NCBI): domain Eukaryota; kingdom Viridiplantae; phylum Streptophyta; class Magnoliopsida; order Zingiberales; family Zingiberaceae; genus Zingiber; species Zingiber officinale. The sequence continues at coordinate 120,419,178 of NC_055990.1, forward strand.
TCAACATTATCAGATCACTATATAGTTCTCTGTTTGAAATTTTGACTAGCATAGCACGTAGTCAATGCGTAGATGTCATTATCTCTCCTGAGGGTAGTGTTGTCAAGAATTGTCCGCGTAGGACCTCCGGGGGTATATCTATTATTTCAGCAAATGCTATGGAGACAAACGAATAGGTTGCCCCAGTATCAAAAATCACAGCTGCATATATACTAAAAATGCGTATCTGACCTGTGACAATGGTGGAGGTGTTTGCTACCTCCTCTCTGTTAAGTGAGAAAACATCGAGCATTTGTAGAACTTGGTGGAGCCTCCAATCTGCCTTGGCTAATATAAGGACCCTCCAACGCGATCTGCATCTGGTGTAGCTATGCCTACTTGTCTCCATACTGAACAGGTTGTGCTGGAGGTAGGCTGATCTTGGTCGAGCAATACTTGGCTATATGTCCCTCTTGACAACACGTATAACAACCAATAGTGCCCTTGCCACAGATTCCAGAATGCATCTTTCTACACGTGGGGCACGTAGCATACTTAGGCTGCTTGTTTATGGATCCTCCCTTTTTATTGCTCCATTGTTTTCTCTTGGAGCTCCCCTTCCTAGTTGAACCATGGCTCTGGGGTTTCTGACTTCCAGAACTCCCTTGACCTTTATTCTTAATCAATACTGGCTTCTGCTGCTTGATACTATTCAGGTAATGTTCCGTGATTAGTGCACTACTAATCAGCTCTTCTGCAGTCTGTGGTCTATTAATTCCGCCAGCGACATTCAAAGCTATCTTTGGCCTCAACATCTTGAGCATTAGTCTTACCCTTTCTCGTTCTGTGCTGACCAGCTTAGGGCATAGGCGAGCTAGCCTATTGAATTTCTTCACAGCTTCGTCAACTGATAAACTTCCTTATCAAAATTCTGTGAACTCGTCGTAATGTTTGTTCGTGACCCACATATGAAAGAACTCTTCGAAGAACTCAGTCTCGAAGTCAGACCAAGTCATTTGATTCACTATTGTTTTCGCCTTGACCCGTTCCCCCCACATTCTTACATCACCAGTGAGGCAGAAGGAAGTGCACTTTATCTTTTATACCTCTGGCCAGTCCAGAAACTCCATTATACACTCTAGGGTTTTGAACCATGCTTGAGCATCCCACGGTTCGTTGGTGCCAGAGAAGTTCTCTGATTTATGTTTTTGCCACTGGATAAGGTATGCTTCCTACCTCACTACCCTTGCAAGGGCTGCAGGTGTAACTGATGGAACCTCAGCCATAATTGGTGCCACCACATTAGCTTCCGGTGGGACTACGGGAGGAGATCGCGGGTTAGTAGTTAGGGTGGCTATAACCTGTTGCTGTTCTGCCAATTGTCTCTGTAGCTGAGTTACGACTTCTAAAAGATTGGCCGATGGTACAGACTCATTTGTCTCTGATTGAGGTTCATTCACTCTCGGTTGTCTAGCTGGCCATCCTCTGGCCATCTACATATTCATAATCAACCAATGGGACATACGTCAGTCCACCATCATTCTTACTTTCTGCCCTCAATACTTTCAAGTATAAGCATGATTAACATTATCAAACAGTTCTTACTAATCATAACAGAAATAAAATGCATAAACGTTGTGAGAAGGTACTTTCTTACTTGGAATCTACAGGATCAATGCTTGATGTGTGTGTGGCGGAAGGGTGGAATTGGCTCTGATACCAAATTGTAACGCCCGCCCTTCCCACCCTTACCTATCAGGACAAACGTTACCCTTTTCATATCTAAATTTTTGGCATTCTTACATATTATATACTGCTCAGTTCATAGATCTACTCTAACTTGTTTCAACTAATAGGACATGACCTGGAGCCAAGCAGAGTTGCACGACCGTGTGAATTCACACGACTGTGTCCCCTTGGCGGAGAGGAAGAGGTGCACAACCGTGTGAATCCACACGATCGTGCCCCATTGGCCAAGAGGAAGAGGTGCACGGCCGTGTGAATCCACATGGTCATGTCCCCTTGGCCGAGAGGAAGAGGTGCACGGTCGTGTCAACTTGTCACGGTGACACAAGCTGTGTGGAGGTCACACCCTACTCTACAAAAGGGTTTGTTCTCCCCTTTGGGGAGACCCTAAAGGTCCCCTCTTTACCACTCTTATACTATCAAACTAACAACTTCATCCTAGGAAATTAATGATAGCATTTCATGTAGGGTGAAAAGAAGAAATTACTTAAAGACCAAGTTCCGACATGTTCCATAAAATAACAAGTTCCCGATCTCCTTCCACTGTTCTGTCACACACACACACACACAAAACACTGCACCTGCTACCTCCTCCTACTCGAGCTTTCCTTTTCCTTTATCTGCAATATAAGAAAATGCAAATCTATAAGCGAATGCTTAGTAAGTGTTGGTTGCTACTCGAAATACCATTCTAATTCCCCAGTACAAAAATTTGTATAAGCATAAAACTATCCTAACTACCTATGGGCTCTACTGAAGTTAAATTTGGATTACAAACGATGTTTAACATTATTAATCCAAATTGTCCTTCAGAAGTTAAACTTGGATTGGAAATGATACTTAACATTTTTACTCCAAGTTTAACTGATGTGTTCTTCATAAGTTAAACCATATTACAGAAGTTAATTAAATATCTATTTCAAAGATTGGCTTCTAGGTTAAACATGGCGAGACAATAGGCCTTCTTGGGTATGGGATCATCCACCACTTCGTAGACAAAGCCTTTCAAAGAAATCGGATATTTAACTACTTACAGTAAACTAGGTTTAACTACAGAGACCTCAATAGAAGGACAATATCGAAAACATGAAATAAAAAAATAAAATCGATAACAAAATGATAACCTAAAACTGATAACCTCTAGTGTTTGGTTTTTCAAGATCTATACAAAAGGATGAGCTAGTCATGATGTGAAAACAAATAACTAGTTATACCTTTTGTAGCTTATAGACCTCTTGATCTTCTGTTGTATTCCTCTCCTTCTCTTGGAGGTCATGTGGGTGATGATCTACCAAGACGAAATCCACCCAAGCTTCTTTCTTTGCTTCCAAGTTTCGGCCACCTTCCACCAAAGGATACTAGGATGCAATACCTCCTTCACTTCTTTCTTCTTCTTCTCCTAGCAACCGACCACTAATGTCTCTCCAAGGCTTGATGCTGTCGGCACAAAGAAGAGAAAAGGGAGAAGAGGAAGAGTCGGTCACAAGGAATAGAGAAGAGGAATAAGAGATGTGTGTTAAACCATAAGGCACCACCTCCTCTTCTTTTATAATCCTTGGTGATTGCAAAAAAGGAAATTTTTATAACAAAAAATAAAACTTCCTTTTCTATCATGGCATGGCCGGCCATAAGCTTGTGCTCCAAGCAAGGAAAGATTTTAAACAAAATTAAAATCTTTGTTCTAAAATCCCTTTTGTGGATAGTTATAAAAGGAATATTTTATAAATTGAAATCTCTCTCTTTAAAATCCTTTTATGGATATCTATATAAGAAAAGATTTTAAAATAAAACTTCTCTTTTAAAACATGGTTACAAAAAAGGAAAGTTTTATCAAAAAATTAAAATCTTTCTTTTACATTATAGATAACTACAAATAAGAAAAGATTTCAAATCTCTCTTTTTAATCCTTCGTAGAGAAGCTATAAAAGGAAAGATTTTAAAATTTAAAACACTCTTTTAAAACCATGTGGATGGCATCATAAAAGGAAAGACTTTATCAAAATTTTATTTTTAATAAAACTTCCTTTTCTCTTGTGATATGGTCAGCCCCTTGCTTGGGCACCAAGCAAAGCTTGGCGGGCCCTAGCTTGAGCTCCAAGCTTGGCTTGGTCAGCCCCTTGCTTGGGCTCCAAGCAAGGATGTGGTCGGCCCTTAAGCTTGGTTATGAAGCTGGGCTTTGTGTAGATATAAGGCTTTATAAATAAGAGGCTACAACAGGGACCGAGAGGAGGAATTGGTTTTGGTCTCCCGATGAACTTGAGCTTCTCGTGTTCGCCCCGAACACCCAACTTAAGTTCATCAATAATAAATCATATCACTAAAGAGTTATTATTACACTACCACACCAATCTCATATTACAATATGGGCTCCTTCTTATCATGAGTGTATTAGTCTCCCTGTGTTTAAGATATAGAATGCCCACTAATTAAATGAGTTACTAACAACTCACTTAATTAATATTTAGCTCCAAGAGTAGTACCACTCAACCTTATTGTCATGTCAAACTAAGTCCACCTGTAGGGTTTACATGACAATCCTTATGAGCACCTCAAGGGGGCATCATCAACCTAGATCACTAGGACACAGTTTCATTCTATAATCAACAACACACAATATAAATAATATCATTTTCCAACTTATCTGGCCTATTGATTTAACAAACTAAATCTCACCATTTGATAAATTAAAGAAATAAATATTAAGTATACGTGTTTGTTATTATATCATGATTACATCCATAATAACAGAGGTCCTATTCTTTTTATAGTCAGTATAATAAAACAACCTCAAATGACCCTGCTCAATACACTCAGAGTGTATTAGTATAATTTTTTAGTCAAGATAAACTAATTCCAAATTATACTACAACCATTCCAATATTTTATCTCATTCCATCTTGGTTGTGAGCTACTATTTATAATTTATAAGGAACTGATAACATGTTCTTCTGTGTGACACCACACACCATGTTATCTACAATATAAATTAAATGGACAACTACATTTAACATAAATGCAGACATTTGACCATTGTGATTCTTAATTAAAATAAATGTTTATACAAAAAGCTAGGCTTTTAGTGTACATCCTAACAATCTCCCACTTATACTAAAAGACTATGCTGCCATATATGCTGTCATACATCTGATTCCCATCCCCTCAATATGCCTATCAAAAGCTCTCGCTGGAAGGGCCTTAGTGAAAGGATCTAGGTTATCTGCTGATGCAATCTTGGCAACAACAATTTCTCATTTTACGATGTCTCGTATTGGGTGGTACTTGCACTCAATGTGTTTATTTGCCTTATGGGCTCGTGATTCCTTCGAGTTTGCTACTGCACCACTATTATCACGATGATAGTTTTGGACAAACCAGGAACCACATCTAAGTCCATCAATAAGTTTCTAAGCCATACAGTTTCTTTGGCTGCCTCAGAGGCTGCCACATACTCAACTTCCATGGTGGAGTCTGAAACGTATTTCTGCTTAACACTCCTCCATGCTATGGCTCCACCTCCTAATGTAAACACATAACCTGAGGTAGACTTACTATTGTCCCTATCTGATTGGAAGTCAGAATCTGTGTAACCCACAGGGAGCAAATCATCTGCTTGGTAAACCAGCATATAATCTCTAGTCCTTTTCAGGGACTTCAATATATGCTTTACGGTAGTCCAATGTCCTTGTCCTGGGTTACTTTGATATCTGCTAACCATGCCCACAGCAAAGCAGATATCTATTCTCATGCATAACATTGCATATATTAGGCTTCCTACAGCTGAAGCATAAGGAACTGCCTTCATTTCCTCTATCTCTTTTGATGTCTTAGGAGACATCTCTTTAGATAAAGATACTCCATGCCGAAAAGGTAGAAAACCTTTCTTGGAGTTTTGCATGCTAAAACGAGCTAGGATAGTATCGATATATGAAGCTTGGGATAAGCACAACATTCTTTTCTTACGATCCCTTATTACTTTGATCCCAAGAATATGTTCGTATTCTCCCAAGTCCTTCATATCGAATTGCTTGGACAACCATACCCTTACTTCTGACAACACTTTGACATTGATGTCAACTAACAAAATGTCATCTACGTATAGTACAAGAAATACCACCACGTTTTCGTCACACTTCTTGTATATACAAGACTCATCCGGACATTGAATAAATCCATAAGACTGGATTAATTCATTAAACCAGATGTTCCAAGATCATGAAGCTTACTTCAGTCCATAAACACACCGATTGAGCTTACATACAAGATGCTCTTTGCCCTTTTCAATGAATCTCTCTGGTTGCTTCACATGGATGTTTTCTTCAAGACTTCCATTAAGGAAAGATGTCTTGAAATCCATTTGCCAAATCTCATAATCCATATGACTAGCAATTGATAAAAGAATCCGGATAGACTTAAGAATGGCTACCAACGAAAAGGTTTTCTCATAATCGATTCCCTCTTTCTGAGTATACCCTTTTGCAACAAGCCTTACTTTGAAAGTTTCCACCTTCCCGTCAGACGCACTTTTTCTTTTGCAGACCCAATTACATCTAATAGCTTTTACACCATTTAGTGGTTCTACTAGCTCGCAAACTTTGTTAAAATACATAGATTCTATTTCTGAATTCATTGCTCTTTGCCAAGATGCTGCATTTTTATCTTGGAGTGCTTCGTCATATGTCCGGGGATTAGGCTCATGTTTACCTGAGATCAAGTCCGAAGACTCTCCCAAAAATATGAATCTTTCAGGGTTGCCTTACAACCCTCCAACTACGACGAGGCACTGCCTGTAGTTGTATATCATTTGTGATACGTGTTGCAGTTTCTTGTGATATTTCATATTGCACTGTTGATACTAAAGTAGACGTGTCCTCTTTCATTTCTTCTAGAACAATTTCACTCATGGGCTTGTGGTTCATTGCATAGTCCTCTTCTAAAAATCAGGCATTAGTGCTAACAATGACCTTCTGATCTTTAGGACTATAAAACAAACCACCTTTCGTTCCTTTAAGATAACCTATAAATAAGCGAATTTTTGTACGAGATTCCAACTTATCAGCATCTCCCTTCAGCACATGTGCTGAACTGCCCCAAATCTGAACATGTCTCAGATTAAGCTTACGCCCATTCCACAATTCTGTGGGAGTAGAGGATACTGATTTAGAAGGTACCAAGTTTAGAATGTACACTGCCATTGCTAGAGCATATCCCCGTAACAAATTTGGTAATTCAGAATAACTCATCATCGATCTAACCATTTCCATAAGAGTGCTATTCGTTCGTTCTGCCACACCATTCTGTTGGGGTGTACTAGGTGTAGACAATTGGCATTGAATCCCAACCTCTGATAAGTAATTCCTAAACTCTCCTGAGAGGTACTCACCACCACAATCAGACTGTAGTGTCTTGATACTTTTACCATGACGTTTCTCCACATCATCCTTATACTCTTTGAACTTATCAAAGCACTCAGACTTGTGGCGCATCAAGTAAATATATCCATATCTCGAATAGTCGTCTATAAAAGAGACAAAATATTTGAATCCACCTCTCGCCTGGATAGTCATAGGTCCACACAAATCAGAATGAACCAATTCCAACACATCTTTTGCTCTATACCCCATAGCCTTAAAAGGTCTCTTGGTCATTTTTCCTTCCAAGCAAGATTCACAGGTTGGAAAGTTTTCCACCACTAATGAACCCAAAAGTCCATCGATTATTAGCCTTTTAATCCTTCTCAAGTTAATATGACCAAGCCTTAGATGCCAAAGATATGTTTGGTTCATTTCCGAAGGTTCCTTTCTCTTATTAGAATTAGAGGATGTGTTATTTATTTCCATTTGTTGCTTTGTGGAAGTTATTGGATTTAGAGTATACAAATTGCCAACTAATGTACCAGAACAGATAACTACCCTATTCTTCTTGATAACCACTTTGTCATCATAAGAAACAAAATATCCATCCAAAAATAGTTTAGAAACTAAAATTAAATTCTTTCTAAAACTTTGTATATATAGATAATTTCTCAAAATCAAAGTTCTATTCCTATTAAATGATAAGTAAACATCTCCCACTGCAACAGTTGGCACTTTCGTAGCATTGCCCATGTAGACGGTTATCTCTCCTTCATATAGTTGTCGGGTTTCCTGGAACCCCTGCAATGAATTACAGACATGATTAGTGGCTCCTGTATCTACACATCAGGTACTGGTAGATAACACCGCTAAACATGTTTCAACTACTAGAGAATAAGATATACCTTTATTGTTCTCTTTCCTATGAGGACAGTCCACCTTCCAATGTTCAGACTGCTTGCAAATGAAGCAATTACCCTTCGGCTTCTTCACTCCTGCTTTTAGTCCAGTACCTAGAGATCGATTCACTTTCTTTGCCGAGCCATCTTGTTTCTTCTTCTTCTTCTTTCCTTTCGACTTAGAACTAGAAATATTTTCAGCAAAGTGAATTTGAGAACTATGACGAAATAGCCCTTCTACTACTTGAAGTTTTGTCAATAGTTCCACCAATGAATAAATCCTTTTATTCATATTGTAGTTCAGGCGGAACTGCTCAAAACTTTGGGGTAACATTTGGAGAATAATATCGACCTGGGTTTCCCCATCGATTTCTGCTCCAAGGATTTATATCTCATTCAAGTAAGTCATATGATCCCTTACGGGTGTCCCCTCAACATGGTGGCTGTCATTAAGTTTCTCATAGTCTCTTGCCTAGCAGCCCGATTCTGGTGTTCAAAAAGTTCCTTGAGATTGTACATCATGTTAGAAGCTGTAGGCATGGCCTAATGCTGATGTTGCAGCACATTTGACATAGAAGTCAAAATGTAACACCGCGTCATCTCATTTGTATTGACCCATTTCTTATGATACTCAATCTCCTCTTTACTAGAATCACTATTAGGCTCATCAGGGTAGACCTCTAACAGTACAAACTTATAGCCTTCAGCAGTTAGAACAATGTCCAGGTTTCTTTTCCAATCTATGTAATTAGGACCAGTAAGTTTGTTTTCTTTCAGAATAACAGCAAGTGTGTTGAAGGCCATTTGAAATCCTATGAATCACAAAATAAGTTTTGGTCAAAACTTAAGAATTTAGAATAATATTGATTCCTCAAACAATATCATTTAAATTCACCAACACCTCAAAACACCTTGAATTTTGTATGCTACAATAGTGTGGACGTATATAAATTCAAACATTTGTAAGAGGAGGTTTTACCCATTAATTTTATTCTTATCAACCTAACTTTATGATAAATAAAATTAATAGTTGGTATTCCTTCGGTAACACAAATAATAACAGTGACTCCGATGGGGAGGATACTATTAAATGCGCCTAAGTGTTTACCATTACTTGAAACTTATGTTAGGATGTATACTAAAAGCCTATCTTTTTGTATGAACATTTATTTTAAATAAGAATCACATTGGTCAAATGTCTACATTTATATGCTAAATATAGTTGTCCATTTAATTTATACTATAGATAACATGGTGTGTAGTGGCATACAGAAGATCATGTTATCAGTTCCTTATAAATTATAAATAGTGGCTCGCAACCAAGATGGAATGGGACAAACCATTGGAATGGTTGTAGTATAATTTGATATTAGTTTATCTTGATTATAAAATTACACAAGTACACTATGAGTGTATTGAGCAGGACCATTTTGAGGTTGTTCTTTTTATACTTATTGTAAAAAAAAGAACAAGACCTCTATTATTATGGAAGTACGTACTTTTAATCATGATATAATAACAAGCACATATACTTAATATTTATTTCTTTAATTTATCAAAGGGTGAGATTTAGTTCGTTAAATCAATAGACCCGATAAGTTAGGAAATGCTATTATTTATATGGTGTGTTGTTAATTATAGAATGAAATTGTGTCCTAGTAATCTAGGTTGATGATGTCCCCTTTAGGAGCTCATAAGGATTGTCATGTAAACCCTACAGGTGGACCTAGTCTAGCATGACAATGAAATTGAGTGGTACTACTCTTGGAGCTAGATGTTAATTAAGTGAGTGTCAGTAACGCATTTGATTAATGGACATTTGATATCTTAAATACAGGGAGATTAACACACTCATAATAAGAAGGATCCCATAATGTAATATGAGATTGGTGCGGTAGTTCAATAATAACTCTTTAGTGATAGGAGTTATTATTGATGAACTTGAGTTGGGTATTCGGGGAGAACACAGGAAGCTCAGTCTCATCGGAGACCAAAATCAATTCTTCCTCTCGGTTCCATTTGTAGCCTCTTATTTATAATGCATTATATCAACCCAAAGCCCAGCTTTTTAACCAAGCTTAAGGGCCGACCACATCCTTACTTGGAACCCAAGAAAGGGGTCGGCCAAGCTAAGCTTGGAGCTCAAGCTAGGGTCGGCCAAGCCATGCTTGATGACCAAGCATGGGGTCAGCCATGATAAGAAGAGAAAAGGAGATTTTATTAAAAATAAAATTTTTGAGAAAATCTTTCCTTTTATAGCCATTAATGAAGGGATTAAAAAGATAAATTTTATTTTTAAAATTTCCTTTTATAGACATCCACATGGTTTTAAAAGTGAGTTTTAAATTTTTAAAATCTTTCCTTTTATACCTTTCTACAAAGGATTAAAGAGAGATTTAAATTTTGTTAAAATTTTTCCTTATTTGTAGTTGTCTATAATGTTTAAAAGAGAGATTTTAATTTTTGATAAAACTTTCCTTTTTTGTAACCATGATTTAAAAGAGAGGTTTTAATTTTAATCTTTTCTTTTTTGTAGATATCAACATGTTTTAAAAGAGAGAGATTAATTTTTAAAACTTTCCTTTATTGCCATGTACAATAGGAAATTTAAAAAGAGAGAGATTTTAATTGTTTTAAATCTTTCCTCTTTTGCTTTTGTGTGGCCGGCCATGTATTGTTTAAGAGGAAGTTTTAATTTTTTTATTTTAAAACTTTCCTTTTTAGTCATTAACAAGGATTAAAAGGATGTTTTAATTTTGTTTTAAAACTTTCCTTTTTTTTTGCCTTGAGCAAGGATTATAAAAGAGAGGAAGAGGGAGCCTTCATGAGAATATATGACCTTAGTCTCCTCTCTTGATCCTGGTTTGGTCGACCCTTGCTTCTTCCCTTGCTCCTTATTTTCTTTCTCTCAAGGCCGGCGGCACATCAAGAAGTTCCTTTTCCTTGGTGGGCGGCTACTTGGAAGAGAAGAAGAAGAGAAAGGAAGTTTCCTATTTTGGCATCCCTTGGTGGCTCGAAAGTCTTGGAGGAGAAGAAAGCTTGGGTGGATTTTATCTTTGGAGATCATTGCCCACACGACGTCTAAGAGAAGGAGAGGAATACAACAGAAGATCAAGATTTCTATAAGCTACAAAAAAGGTATAACTAGTTATTTATTTTCGCATCATAACTAGTTTATCCTTTTGTATAGATCTTGAAAAACGAAACACAAGAGGCTATCGATTTTTGGTTATCGTTTTGTTATCTATTTTATTTTTTCATTTCATGTTTCGATATTGTGGTTCTATTGAGGTCTCTGTAGTTAAATCTAGTTTACTGTAAGAAGTTAAATATCTGATTTCTTTGAAAGGCTTTGTCTAGGAAGTGGTGGATGATCCTATACCCAAGAAGGCATAGTGCCTCGCCATGTTTAACCTGGAAACCGATCTTTAGAATAGATATTTAATTAACTTCTGTAATATGCTTTAACTTATGAAGAACACATAGGTTAAACTTAGAGTAAAAATATTAAGTATCGTTTCCAATCCAAGTTTAACTTTTGAAGGACAATTTGGATTAATAATGTTAAGCATCGTTTGTAATCCAAATTTAACTTTAGTAGAGCACATGGGTAGCTAGGATAGTTCTATGTTTGTATAAATTTTTGTACAGGGGAACTAGAACGGTAATCAAGGTGTAGCAACCAATAATTGGTATTAGAGCTAGGTTTATGCCTCTGTATGTTTGGTTTTTAGTTTAATTATGCACATGTCATACATATTTTAGGCATGAAAATAGTAGGATGTGAAAATAGATTAACTCTGTTATTGCAGGATCCAACTATTATGGACTATTATGATTATGTGTGATTGGACACTCGAACATGTCGAGGGCATTTTATGTTTGTGCATGATTGTATTTATTAAATACAGCAGGAGTTGTATTAGTTTTAGGATTTTACATTTTGTTCGATCTCGACTTTATGTACATTCCTTTGTGGAATATAGGATCGATATATGTAAAATTTTATTTTTGTCACGGATCGTATCCTTGCGAGGCATGGTGCTATTTGAGGACCAGAGGCGCAGCGGAAAAGGAAGCTCGATGGATGCAATGACATAAGCCCTAGGGCTGGCGGCTAGGTTTGACGACTGCTAGGGCTGGCGGCACACGGAGGATAGCTATGGATGAGGCTATAATTGTTGGAAAATTAGTTTTCATATTTATTGTCTTTTATGTTGTGATGTGATGTGTTTGTGTGTATGTTAAAATTCCCCATTTCTAAATAACTAAGTGGGAGAGGAATTAATTAAATTCCATGGTCTCCATTACTAGTTTATAAGTGATGCATTCAAACTTATGCGTTGGCTCTGAGTGCCTTCCTCCACATCGGATGAGTTTGTTTGTGGATCACTAGATCAAACTTCCTTATTGGATGGTTATAGGAAATTATTTAGGAACATGTGATCTTCTCCAACTGAAGGGGCGCAATCCTATTTATTGGACTAAGTATCAAGTAATGGTATATACTTAGGCACATTTAATAGTATCCTCCCCATCGGAGTCACTACTATTATTTGTGTGACCAAAGAAAAACCAACTATTAATTTGTCATAAAGTTAGGATGACAAGATAATAAAATTAATGGGTAAAACCCCCTCTAACAAATGTTTAAATTTGTATACGTCCACAGTAATGTGGCATAGAAAATTCACGATGTTTGAAGTAATTTTATTTGTCATAAAGTTAGGTTGACAAGATAATAAAATTAATGGGTAAAACCCCCTCTTACAAATTTTTGATTTTGTATATGTCCACACTAACGCGGCATACAAAATCCACGGTGTTTGAGGTAATTTTATTTGTCATAAAGTTAGGTTTACAAGATAATAAAATTAATGGGTAAAACTCCCTCTAACAAATGTTTGAATTTCTATACGTCCACACTAACGTGGCATACAAAATTCACGGTGTTTGAGGTAATTTTATTTTTCATAAAGTTAGGTTGACAAGATAATTAATAGGTAAAACCCTCCTCTTACAAATATTTGATTTTTTATACATCCACACTAACGTGGCATACTAAATTCACGGTGTTTGAGGTGTTGGTGAATTTAAATGATATTGTTTGAGGAATCAATATTATTTTAAATTCTAAAGTCTTGACCAAATGTTTTGTGATTCTTAGGATGGCCTTCAATCCCCTTCTATTATATTAAAAGAGAATAGACTTACTAGTCCCAATTATAATGATTGGAAACAAAACTTGGACACTAAGGAGGACTATCCTCTTAGAAATAAGAACAATAAAGGTGTATCTTATTCATTAGTTGTTGAAACATGTTTAGTGGTGTTATCTACCGGTACCTGGTGTGTAGATACGGGAGCCACTGATCATGCCTGCAATTCATTGTAGGGGTTCCAGGAAACCCAACGACTACATGAAGGAGAAATCACCGTTTACATGGGAAATGCTACAAAAGTGACGACTGTTGCAGTGGAAGATGTTTATTTAGCCTTTGATAGGAATAAAATATTGATTTTGAGAAATTGCCTTTATGTACCAAGTTTTAGAAAGAATTTGATTTCAGATTCTAAACTATTTGAGGATGGATATTTTGTTTCTTTTGATGACAAAGTGGTTGTCAAGAAAAATAGAGTGGTTATCTATTCTGGTACATTAGTTGGCAATTTGTATACTCTAAATCCAATAACTCGCACGACGCAACAAATGAAAATTAATAACACATCTTCTAATTCAAATAAGAGAAAGCAGCGTTCGGAAATGAACCAAACATATCTTTTGCATCTAAGGCAAGGATATATTAACTTGAGTAGGATTCTAAGGTTAATAGCCGATGGACTTTTGGGTTCATTGGTGGTGGAAAATTTTCCAACCTGCGAGTCTTGCTTGGAAGGAAAAATGACCAAGAGACCTTCCAAGGTTAAGGGGTATAGATCCAAAGATGTGTTGGAATTGGTTCATTCTAATTTGTATGGACCTATGACTATCCAGGCAAGAGGTGGTTTCAAATATTTCATCTCTTTTATAGACCACTATTTGAGATACGGGTACATTTACTTGATGCGCCGCAAGTCTGAGTACTTTGATAAGTTCAAAGAGTACAAGGCTGATGTGGAGAAACGTCATGGTAAAAGTATCAAACACTACAGTCTGATCGTGATGGCGAGTACCTTCTAGGAGAGTTTAGGAGTTACTTATCAGAGGTCGGGATTCAATCCCAACTGCATGCACCTAGTACGCCCCAACAGAATGGTGTGGCAGAACGAAGGAATGTTGGAGTGTATACTAAAAGCCCAGCTTTTGTAAACATTTATTTTTGAAATAAAAGAAACACATTGATCAATATCTACATTTAATTGTTAAATGTAATTGTTCAATTAATTTATATAGTAGACAACATGGTGTGTGGTGTCACAAACAGAAGATCATGTTGACGGTTCTTTATAAATTATAAACAGTTGCTCACGACTAAGATGGAAAGGAACAAACCATCGGAATAGTCGTAGTATAATTAAGTATTAGTTTATCTTAATTAATAAATTACACTGGTACACTCTAAGTGTATTGAGTAGGACCATTTAGGTAAGTTCTTTTTGTACTGCCTTAATAAAAGAACTAGACCTTAGTTATTATGGAAGTGTGTGCTCTTAATCCTAATATAATAACAAGCACATATATTTAATATTTATTTCTTTGACTTATCAAAGGGTGAGATTTAGCTCGATAAATCAATATGCTCGATAAGTTGAGAAATGATATTACTTATAGTGTGTGTTGTTTATTATAGAAGGAATTTGTGTCCTAGTTATCTAGGTTGAAAATGTCCCCAAGAGGAGCTCATAAGGATTGCCATGTTAAACTCTGCAGGTGGACTTAGTCCGACATGACAATGAAGTTGAGTGGTACTACTCTTGGAGCTAGATATTAATTAAGTGAGTTGTCAGTAACTTACTTAATTAGTGGACATTTGTTATCTTAAACACAGGGAGACTAACACACTCATGATAAGAAGGAACCCATAATGTAATTTGGGATTGGTGTGGTAGTGCGATAATAACTCTCTAGTGGAATGAGTTATTATCGATGAACTTGAGTTGTGTGTTCGGGGCGAGCACGGGATACTCAAACTCATTGGAAGGCCAAAATCAATTTCTCCTCTAGGTCCTTGTCGTAGCCTCATTATAGCCTCAAGTCCATCAAAATATAAGCCCATCTTGGTGTCCAAGAAGGGGGTCGGTCCAATTCTTGGTGACCAAGCAAGGGCCGGCCACATCCTCTTCCAAGGGGTCGACCCTATTGCTTGGTGATGAAGCTAGTAGGGGTCGGCCACAATAATTCAAATAAGGAGGGTTGTTTTGAATTTTTTAAATCTTCTCTTTGTAGAAAACTATAAGTTTTAAAGGAGAGATTTTAATTTTAAAAACATTCCTTATTTGAATTAGGCCACATGTTTTAATAGAGAGTTTTAAAAGTTTTAAAACTTTCCTTTTTTAACCATCCTCATGGTTTAAGAAAAAAGGAAGATAAGTTTTAAAATTTAAATTTTCTATCATCATGTTTAAAAAAGGAAATTTTATAAGAGAAGTTTTAAATTTTCAAACATGGTTTTAATTTTTAGAACTTTCCTTTTTTAACTCCTACTTTAGGAAAGAGAGCTTGTAAAATTTTATAAGAGTTTTTCTTCTTATAAAATTTTTAAAAAATAAATATTCCTTTCCTCTTATGGGGGCTGGCCACCCTTGCTTGGTGCTCAAGCAAGGTGGTCGGCAATGTTTAAAAAAATAAAATCATCAAATTTATTTTTGGTGATTGATTCGATCAGGAGGAAAGTAAATGAATAATTAAAAGGGAAAAGGAAAAACTCTTGGAAGATTTTAATTTTTGTAAAAATTCTTCCCTTATTTGCCTTGGGCAAATATTATAAATGAAGAGGTGAGGAGGCTTCATGGGACACAATTCTTATTCTCCTGGAGGAGTCTCTCTTGGTGGTGGTCGGCCCTCTCTCTTCTCCTTTTCCCTTTGCTCTCTTCTCCTTGGTGGTGGTGGTGACCGGATTTTAGAGGAAGAGGAAAGAAGCTTTTGGGTGGTGTTCATCTTGGAGGATCGTCGTCCACACGACGTCCAAGGTGAGGCGAGGAATACGACAGAAGATCTCGAGGTCGTTAGTTTACAAAGAGAAGGTATAATTAGCAATTGTTTTCCGCATCATGCTAGTTATTTTTCTTTATATAAATTCCAAACACAAGAGGCATTAGATCTAGTTTTTCGAAATAGTTTTTCGAGTTTGTGTTTTTTTTTCCGAATTTGTGATTCGATTGTTCTTTTTGGTTAACCTAGAGTTATTTAAGGAAATTAAATATTAGCTTTCCTTAAAAGGCTTTGTCTAGGCGGTGGTGGTTGCTCCCATATCCAAGAAGGCCATATGTCTCGCCATGCAGTCCTAAAAGCCAATTTTGGAAGTTAATATTTAATGGAATTAATAACATAGGTGGATTTGAATCAATAGTGTTCAGTTCCGCTTGCGATTCAAATCTAAACCATTAAGAATAGATAAGTTAAATTTGGAATCAATGATGTTAAGTTCCATCTGCGATTCCTAATTTAACTTCTAAAGAACACAATAGGTTATTTAAGGAAAGGTTCGACACTTGTACAAAATTTTTTATACAGTGGAACCGGTACGTTTTCCTAGGACTAACCACCAATTGGTATCAGAGCTAGGGTTTTCCTCTGTGTGTTTAGAATTCAAATAGGTTATGCACATGTCATACATAATTTAGGCAGGATAATAGTAGGATGTGCTAACTCTTTGGTTGCAGACTCTAACTATTATGGCTTATAGATGTTGTGTGTGATTGGACCCTTGGACATGTCAAGGGCAATATTTTGTGTGTGCATGATTGTATGTAACTAATACAGTAGAAGGTGTATTAGCCCTAGGATTTTAGAATTTTATTTTCAATCTAGATTACATGTACATTCCCTCATGGAATATAGGATCGATATATGTAAAATTCTATTTTTGTCGCGGATCAGATTCTTGCGAGGCGTGGTACTTTTGGAGCACAAGAGGCGTAGCAGAATAAGAAGCAAGATGGATGCGACGACTCGACCCGATGGAGGTGGCTAAAGATGGCAGCAGCTAGGGTTGGAGCACATAGAGGATAGTAAAAGAAAAAGGTCATAATAGTTAGAAAATAATTTCCATATTTATTGTTTTTATTTATTGTGATGTGTGTGTATGCATGTGATGTATGCTAGGATAGTTTAAAATTCCTCACTTTAAATAACTAAGTGGGAGAGGGATTTATTTTAATAAATTCCACGGTTTCCATTACTGTTTGTAAGTGATGCAAACAAACTTGCACGTTGGCTCTGAGTGCCTTCCTCCATATCGGATGAGTTTGTTTGCGGATCACTAGATCAAACCTCCATTTTGGATGACTATAGGAAATTAATTAAGAGAGTGTGATCTTCCCCATCAGAAGGGGCACAATCTTATTAATGGACTTAGTGTCAAGTAATGGTATTCACTTAGGCACGTCTAATAGTATCCTCCCCATTGGAGTCACTACTATTATTTGTGTGAACGAAGGAAACCAACTATTAATTTTGTTTATCAAAAAGTTAGGTTGACAAGATAATAAAATTAATGGGTTACACCCTCTTTTTACAAATGCTGAATTTGTATACGTCCACACTATCGTGGCATACAAAATTCACGGTGTTTTGAGGTGTTGGTTAATTTAAAATATTATTGTTTGAAGAATCAATATTATTCTAAATTTAGAGTCCTGACCAAAGTCATTTTTATAATTCTTAGGATGACTTTCAACCCACTGGCCATTATACTGAAAGTGAATAAACTTACTGGACCCAACTACATAGATTGGAATAGAAACCTAGACATTGTCCTTATTGCTGAAAGCTATAAGTTTGTACTGACTGAGGCTTGCCCTGATGCACTTGATGGTGACTCTACCCCAGAGGAGATTGAGTATCATAAGAAATGGGTAAAAGCTGATGAGATAGAGCGGTGTTACATTTTGGCATCAATGTCAAATGTATTACAACATCAGCATCAAGATTTACCAACAACTTATGATATAATAAACAATCTCAAAGAACTCTATGGGCACCAAAGTCGGACTACTAGGCAAGAGGCAATGAGAAAATTAATGACAGTCACCATGTCTGAGGGAACACCCGTAAGGGATCATATCTTCAAAATGATGGCATATCTGAACGAAATACAAGTTCTTGGAGGAGAAATCGATGGGGAAACCCAAGTCGATATAATTCTCCAAACGCTACCCAGAAGTTTTGAGCAGTTCCGCCTGAACTATAACATGAACAAAAGAGAGTATACATTGGCAGAACTTCAGACAGAACTACAAGCAGCAGAAGGTATATTTCGTCAAAGTTCTCAGATTTACTATGCTAAAAATGGTTCTACTTCTAAGCCGAAAGGCAAGAAGAAGAAGAAACAGGTCTTTTCAGCAAAGAGAGTGAATAAACCTCAGGGACAAAAAGTTGGAATGAAGAAGCCGAAGGGCAAGTGCTTCATCTGCAAGCAGACAGGGCATTGGAAGGCAGATTGTCCTCGTAGGAATCAGAACAATAAAGGTATATCTCATACTCTATTTGTTGAAACATGTTTAGCGGTGTTATCTACCAGCACCTGGTGTGTAGATACGGGAGCCACTGATCATATCTGTCATTCTTTGCAGGGGTTCTAGGAAACCCGATGACTATTTGGAGAGATTACCGTCTACATGGGCAATGCTACTAAGGTGGCAGTTGTTGCAGTGGGAGACGTATACTTATCTTTTGATAAGAATAGAAAATTGGTTTTAAGAAATTGTCTTTATGTACCCAGTTTTAGAAAGAATTTAATTTCAGTTTCTAAACTGTATTTGGATGGATATTATGTTTCCTTTAATAACAATGTGGTTATAAAGAGAAATATGGTTATTATCTGTTCTGGTGCATTGGTTGGCAATTTATATACCTTAAATCCAATTTCTCCCACAAAGCAACAAATGGAAATTAATAACACATCTTCTAATTCCAATAAGAAAAAAGAACCTTCGGAGATGAACCAAGCATATCTTTGGCATCTAAGGCTTGGTCATATTAACTTAAGGAGGATTCAAAGGCTTATAGCTGATGGACTCTTGGGTTCATTAGAGTTGGAAAATTTTTCAACTTACCAAGAGGCCTTTTAAGGCCAAGGGGTATAGAGCCAAAGAAGTGTTAGAATTGGTTCATTCTAATTTGTGTGGTCCTATGTCTATCCAGGCTAGAAGTGGTTTTGAATATTTTGTCTCTTTTATAGACGATTATTCAAGATACGGATACATTTACCTAATGCGCCGCAAGTCTGAATGCTTTGATGTAACGCCCGCCCTCCCTGCTACTCAAAGGGACGGGGCTACTTACTTACTTAACTATTCCAGATACATGCATATTTAAAATTTCTTTCTTATAACATAAAGCAGCGGAAATATCATAAAGTTATACTGGAATGTAACATAAATACAAATGGTTCATGTCAAACATAACACAATATTATAGCAGGTCTTATTTGTCTCAGCAGAGCCACTGCCACACACACCTCCTTGCCTCTCCTGTAGCTCCCTTAGGTCATCCATCCCTTGCCTTTATCTGTGGTACAAGGAAGTAAGCTATGAGCACACGAGCTCAGTAAGATTCCTTCCTACTCACAAAAATCGTATCTCAAGCATAATCATATAAGCATATCATCAATGAAGACATAATCATCTAACAATATGTAATGTGAGCATAGTTCCTTATCATAACATATCCTTATGAATCATGTTTCTAACATATCATAAATAAGGGATCATGTGAGGTGAATCATGAGAAACATAACATATCACCAGGTTATATAAAACTTAAAAGAAACATATCATATATGAATGGGTGCATTATGCAAAATGTCATTTTTAAAACATATGTCATGTCGAGTGCAAGATGTCTTTAAACATATCTTTTAATACTTAAACATAATATCATCATCATGAGGGCCCGGCTTGTACCACATACATACATAAATGCGCGCAATCCCTAGGACATGGTAGCTAGCCCCGAACCTACTAGGGATCTAGACCCGTTCATAGTCCGTCGGCCTAGGGGCGTACTAAGGAGCCCATCCCTTTTTACTAGACCCGTTCATAGTCCGTCGGTCTTGGGGCGCTTATGGAGCCCACCCTTGGTACAAGCCATACAAAGTAAAGTACATGTCATGCATACCATATCATCATAACTGTCATATCATATCATCATAGATGTCATGCTCTTGTCATAACATGAAGAGTGCTCTTAATCCCAACTTAAGGGAAGCAACTCTTTGTCATTTTCTTATCATATCATAAGGCATACATTCCTGGCACATAGCCATCATATAAAACCATTGTCATGCTTGGTTCATAAGATTACATAAATGAGCATGCAACATATTTGAAATCATACATGCTAGAGTACATAGTCATCTTAAGAATCATATCATGCATAATTCATAACATACATAAATAAACATGTTACTGATCTTGTCATAAAGCATGCATACTTAAACATAAAACATATCATAAGGGTCATCATCATGCATAATTCATGAGCATCCTTAATTAAGTACATAAATTATCGTAGGCAACCATAATCATACATGGAAAACATTTACTAGTATCTCCTAGTTCATATTCTAGTATGTGAGATACCTAGCAAAGTCATGATTGGGTCTCTAACCCTAGTTTCATAAGGTGGTCGAGAGTCACCATGCTAAGTTTTAGGTTACAACTACATATAAGCATGTGAACCTTAAATCAAATTCATGTCATAAGCTAATAAGAATATCATGAGGATAGGTAGTAGGTTCTAAGCTTCCTAGCCCTTTTAGCTTAGTTGTGGCCGAACCCCTAAAAGCATGGAATTAAGTTCTACATGAGCATAAAAATAACAAACTACCTTCATATCATATCATAAGGAAAATTCATGGGCTTGCTAAGTTTAAGTTTAAACTTTCTTGAATCCTAGATTATAGTTATGGCCGAGAGTTCATAAAAAAAGTAACTTCTAAGCAACATACAACATGAATACTTAGCTAATTTCATAACATATCATAAGAAGTCTATGAACATACTAAATTAGGTTTGGAGCTTCATGAACCCTAAGAATTCATCATGGCCGAAACTTCATCAAATAGGAAATGAACTTCTAAGCAACATATAAGCATGAATTTCTAGCAAATTTTATAACATATCATAAGAAAGTCTATGAGCATACTAACTTAGTTTTTGAGTTTCATGAACCCTAAAAAGTTATCATGGCCGAAACATCATACAACTAGGAAATGAACTTCTAAGCAACATATAAGCATGAATTTCTAGCAAATTTTATAACATATGATAAGAAAGTCTATGTGCATACTAACTTAGGTTTTGAGCTTCATGAACCCTAAAAAGTTATCATGGCCGAAACATCATACAACAAGAAGTAGACTTCTAAGCAACCTATGAACATGAATACCTAGCCAATTTGATAACATATCACAAAGAAGCCTATGAACATGCTAAATTAGGTTTGGAGTTTTATGAAACCCTAAAACTCTATCATGGCCGAAACTTCATAAGCTAAGAAGTAAACTTCTAAGCAACATGTAAACATGAATCTCTAGCTACTTTCATAACACATCATAAAGAAATCCATGAGCATGGTAAATTAGGTTTTAAGCTTCATGAACCCTAAAATTTCATCATGGCCGAAACTTCATAAGCTAAGAAGTAAACTTCTAAGCAACATGTAACCATGAATCTCTAGCTACTTTCATAACACATCATAAAGAAATCCATGAGCATGGTAAATTAGGTTTTAAGCTTCATGAACCCTAAAATTTCATCATGGCCGAAACTTCCTCAAGCAAGAAATAACTTCTAAACAACATATAAACATGAATCTCTAGCAAATTTCATAACACATCATAAATAAATCCATGAGCATGGTAAATTAAATTTTAAGCTTTATGAACCCTAAATTTTCATCATGGCCGAACCTTATAAAAAGAGAAGGTCAATAACATATTAATAAGAAGATCAAACTTAATCATCATACAACATAATTTTTTAACTAAATTCATATCATAACCTACTAAGATTCATGAGCATGGTTTCTTCTCTTTTTATTTTTATTTTCAAGAGTTCAAATCTTTCGAAAATACCGTAAGCGACTTGTACCACAGGTGAGGGAATACTTACATCCTTATTTAATTTACTTAAGGGGAAATATCTTGCTTGTGGAGCCTTCCTAGAGAGGGGCCCTCCTTTGTTTTTGGATCTCAGCAAGGAGAGGTGAGGAGAGATCTTGGTCACGGTGAGGAGGAGGAGGGAGGAGGAAGAGGAGAAAATGAGTTTTCCTCTTAAATTTCCCTTTTATTCATCATGAGGGAAGGAAGGGAAAGTGTACTTTTCTTTCTCCTTTCTTTTATTTCTCCTTAATGAAAAGAGGAAGCAAGAATCCTCTTTTCTTTTGAGAGGGAGAAGGCAACTCTAACTTCTCATTCTCAATGAAAAAGCTCTTTTCTTACTCTTAACTATATTGTTAATTCTCTCTTTAATAATAACTTCTCTTGGTCTATTGGTTAACACCTACATATATCTAGTAAGAGGTCCAAGGTTTAAGCCTTGGTCATCTCTTTTTGGTTCTATTTTATTTTATTATTTTCGCACATTTACACAATAGGCCTATTTTTATTCATGATAAAAAAATATATCTAAAATCTTGCTAAGTACTCCATGGGTGTTACAGTCCCCCATACCTCATAAAAGTTCATCCTCGAACTTAAAATAGCTCCGGGTACTTTTGCCTCATATCGTCTTCTCGCTCCCATGTGGCTTCATCGAACCGTTGATTTTGCCACAGGACCTTTACTAATGGTACCTCTTTGTTCCTTAGTCTTTTGATACTTCGATCCAATATCTGTACCGGTTGACTTACATAACTTAGATCCTCTTGCACTTGTATAGTTTGTGGTTCGATCACCTGGTCCGTGTTCGAGATACATTTCTTTAACATCGAAACATGGAACACATTGTGGATAGCTGACATCTCCTAAGGTAGTGCCAGTTCATAGGCCACCTTGCCCACTCTTTTCAGAACTTGATATGGGCCTACATAACGCGGGCTTAGTTTTCCTTTCTTTCCGAACATCATCACTCCTTTCATAGGAGCTACCTTAAGGAACACTGCATCTCCGACACTGCATTCTAAGGGCCTTCGTCTTTTATCTGCATATTTCTTTTGTCGGCTCTGAACTGTTTCTATTCTTTGGCGGATGTTCTGTATAGCACGGGTGGTGTTGTCAATAAATTCTGTTTGAACTCCCATCTCCTTCTTTTCACCACCTTCGTACCAACATATAGGGGACCTACATTTCCTTCCATACAGAGCCTCGTAGGGTGCCATTCCAATAGTAGCCTGATAACTATTGTTGTAGGCGAATTCCGCTAAACTTAAATATCGGCACCAACTCCCTTTGAAATCTAGGGCGCAAGCCCGTAGCATGTCTTCTAGTACTTGATTTACCCTTTCTGTTTGTCCGTCGGTCTGAGGGTGGAAGGAAGTGCTGAACAATAGCTTGGTGCCAAGGGCTTTTTTAACACATTCCCAGAAATGTGAAATAAAATGACCATCTCGGTCAGAAATAATGGTCTTAGGAATCCCATGTAATCTGACAATTTCTTTGACGTATAATTGAGCTAATTGCTCAACAGAATAGGTCATCTTAATTGCCAGAAAGTGGCTAGATTTTGTCAATCTGTCCACGATTACCCATATAGCGTCATAACCATTTGTCGTCTTGGGTAAACCCGAGATGAAATCCATTGAGATATCTTCCCACTTCCATTCTGGAATTCGGATTGGTTGTAGTAATCCTCTAGGTCTCTGGTGTTCTGCTTTAACCTGCTGGCAGGTCAAACAGGTACTGACATACTGAGCCACATCTCTTTTCATACCGGACCACCAAAATTTCTTTTTCAGATCTTGGTACATCTTAGTGGAACCCGGATGCATCACATAGGGTGTTGCATGGGCTTCTTCCAGTATCTTCTTTCGCAGCTCTGGATCCTCAGGAATACATAATCGGTCCCTGAAATATAATATTCCACTATCCGCGATACGGAACCCGTCATTCTTTCCCTCTAAGGTTTCTTGCTTAATTCTTTGGAGGCTTTAGTCACTAGTTTGCTTCTCTAATATATTGTCGAATAATGTCGGTGCTAAGGTCAAGGTGGAAAGTTTCCCGGACATGTTTTCGACCCAGTGACGCGTAATGTTTCTTGGCTTCCCAATAATTTTGACCATCGATTCGCCTTCAGTATTAGATAACGATTTACTTTCAATATCAAATAAGACTTTAGTATATTGACTAAGGTTAGGCAGCTGACCTGTGACGACCGTAGAAGCATTGGTCGTATCCTCCTTTGTGATGGAGAAAATTCTGGCACTCGTCGCTACTGGCAGAGCTTCCAGTCTCCCTTGGCTTATCTGCGGGCCTTCTATTACAACTTGCATCAGGTGTAGCTGTGGAGGCGCACCTTTGTTCTGGACCTGTGGAGGGATAGGTGTCTGGATCTGAGTAGGGTAGTTCCAAGCCATATGTCCTTCCATTCCACAGTTGTAGCACCTGTTAGTACCTATACGGCATATCCCCGGGTGCTTCTTTCCGCAAGTAGTACATTGAGGAAACATGAGTTCTTGCTTGCTGGACCACTCTTGGAATCACTCCATTGCTTCCTCTTGCCACTATGATTTCCTTTCCAGCTGGTTCGGTTACTTTGTGATTTCTGTCCCCCTGACTGAGTCTCATTCTTGCCCTCATTCATTACCTTGCCACTGTGATCAGAGCGCTGCTGATTAATTCTTCGGCGGTCTGCGGTCTATTAACTCCACCGGCCACATTCAAGGCTATCTCAGGTCTGAGCATTTTCAGCATAAGTCTGACCCTTTCTCTCTCTGTACTGACCAACTCTAGGCACAGGCGTGCTAGGCGGTTGAATTTCTTAACGACTTCATTGACTGATAGATCACCTTGCCGAAACTCGGTGAATTCATCATAGTGTTTATTTGTGACTCGCATATGGAAAAAATTTTCGAAAAATTCTATCTCGAAGTCTTTCCACGTCATCTGATTTACTTGTCTTTTTGCCTTCACTCTGTCCCACCACATCCTAGCATCTCCGGTAAGGCAGAATGATGCACATTTGACTTTCTCATTTTCAGGCCAATCCAGTAACTCCACTATGCTCTCCACAGTCTTGAACCAGGCTTGTGCGTCCCATGGTTCACAGTTTTCGGAGAAAGCTTCTGGCTTCAGTCTCTGCCACTGAATCAGATATGCCTCCTGACGAACCACTGGGGTTGGGCCTACTGGTGGTGCAGGTGTCGGTGGTACTGGAATAGCTGTAGGTATTACTGGTACTACATTCTGGTGTCCTGGCGGGGTAACAGAATTCCCCTGTTGATTCAGCAGAGCAGTGATCATTTGCTGCTATTCCGTAACTTTACGCTGGAGCTCGGTAACTACATGCATCAGATAAGGTGGAGGTGTTGTTTCCTCTGCTCTGGTATTACGTCTTCTAGCCATCTTATCTTCATTAATGACAACAGAGCTAGCGTAAGTTATTATCATTCCTAACCAGACTAACGAAAGGTTAACGTCATTTCTAACTATTTGTAAGTTTGTTGCGTTATCATCCCTAACCTACCATCATGCAACCTAAACTAAAACTGTGACTTAAAAGAATAAAGTAAGCATGTATATTACTAAAGCATCATATATAAAATAATTAAATAAACTGAGCATAAGCATCATAAATAAAATAAATAAACTGAGCATAAACATCATAAATAAAATAAATAAACAAACTGAGTATAAGCATCATAAAAGAAATATACTAAGCATAAAAAATTTTCTTACATGGAGCGGCAGAAAGAGACTCGATGTGTGTGCAGTGGGAAGGCTAAACTTGGCTCTGATACCAAACTGTAACGCCCGCCCTCCCTGCTACTCAAAGGGACGGAGCTACTTACTTACTTAACTATTCCAGGATATATGCATATTTAAAATTTCTTTCTTATAACATAAAGCAGCGGAAATATCATAAATTTATACTGGAATGTAATATAAATACAAATGGTTCATGTCAAACATAACACAATATTATAGCAGGTCTTATTTGTCTCAGCCGAGCCACTGCCACACACACCTCCTTGCCTCTCCTGCAGCTCCCTTAGGTCATCCATCCCTTGCCTTTATCTGTGGTACAAGGAAGTAAGCTATGAGCACACGAGCTCAGTAAGATTCCTTCCTACTCACAAAAACCATATCTCAAGCATAATCATATAAGCATATCATCAATGAAGACATAATCATCTAACAATATGTAATGTGAGCATAGTTCCTTATCATAACATATCCTTATGAATCATGTTTCTAACATATCATAAATAAGGGATCATGTGAGGTGAATCATGAGAAACATAACATATCACCAGGTTATATAAAACTTAAAAGAAATATATCATATATGAATGGGTGCATTATGCAAATTGTCATTTTTAAAACATATGCCATGTCGAGTGCAAGATGTCTTTAAACATATCTTTTAATACTTAAACATAATATCATCATCATGAGGGCCCGGCTTGTACCACATACATACATAAATGCGCGCAATACCTAGGACAGGGTAGCTAGCCCCGAACCTACTAGGGATCTAGACCCGTTCATAGTCCGTCAGCCTAGGGGTGTACTAAGGAGCCCATCCCTTTTTACTAGACCCGTTCATAGTCCGTCGGTCTAGGGGCGCTTATGGAGCCCACCCTTGGTACAAGCCATACAAAGTAAAGTACATGTCATGCATATCATATCATCATAACTATCATATCATATCATCATAGATGTCATGCTCTTGTCTTAACATGAAGAGTGCTCTTAATCCCAATTTAAGGGAAGCAACTCTTTGCCATTTTCTTATCATATCATAAGGCATACATTCTTGACACATAGCCATCATATAAAACCATTATCATGCTTGGTTCATAAGCTTACATAAATGAGCATGCAACATATTTGAAATCATACATGCTTGAGTACATAATCATCTTAAGAATCATATCATGCATAATTCATAACATACATAAATAAACATGTTACTAGTCTTGTCATAAAGCATGCATACTTAAACATAAAACATATCATAAGGGTCATCATCATGCATAATTCATGAGCATCCTTAATTAAGTACATAAATTATCGTAGGCAACCATAATCATACATGGAAAACATTTACTAGTATCTCCTAGTTCATATTCTAGAATGTGAGACACCTAGCAAAGTCATGATTGGGTCTCTAACCCTAGTTTCATAAGGTGGCCGAGAGTCACCATGCTAAGTTTTAGGTTACAACTACATATAAGCATGTGAACCTTAAATCAAATTCATGTCATAAGCTAATAAGAATATCATGAGCATAGGTACTAGGTTCTAAGCTTCCTAGCCCTTTTAACTTAGTTATGGCCGAACCCCTAAAAGCATGGAATTAAGTTCTACATGAGCATAAAAATAACAAACTACCTTCATATCATATCTTAAGGAAAATTCATGGGCTTGCTAAGTTTAAGTTTAAACTTTCTTGAATCCTAGATTATAGTTATGGCCGAGAGTTCATAAAAAAAGTAACTTCTAAGCAACATACAACATGAATACTTAGCTAATTTCATAACATATCATAAGAAGTCTATGAACATACTAAATTAGGTTTGGAGCTTCATGAACCCTAAGAATTCATCATGGCCGAAACTTCATCAAATAGGAAATGAACTTCTAAGCAACATATAAGCATGAATTTCTAGCAAATTTTATAACATATCATAAGAAAGTCTATGAGCATACTAACTTAGGTTTTGAGCTTCATGAACCCTAAAAAGTTATCATGGCCGAAACATCATACAACTAGGAAATGAACTTCTAAGCAACATATAAGCATGAATTTCTAGCAAATTTTATAACATATCATAAGAAAGTCTATGAGCATACTAACTTAGGTTTTGAGCTTCATGAACCCTAAAAAGTTATCATGGCCGAAACATCATACAACAAGAAGTAGACTTCTAAGCAACCTATGAACATGAATACCTAGCCAATTTGATAACATATCACAAAGAAGCCTATGAACATGCTAAATTAGGTTTGGAGTTTTATGAAACCCTAAAACTCTATCATGGCCGAAACTTCATAAGCTAAGAAGTAAACTTCTAAGCAACATGTAAACATGAATCTCTAGCTACTTTCATAACACATCATAAAGAAATCCATGAGCATGGCAAATTAGGTTTTAAGCTTCATGAACCCTAAAATTTCATCATGGCCGAAACTTCATAAGCTAAGAAGTAAACTTCTAAGCAACATGTAACGATGAATCTCTAGCTACTTTCATAACACATCATAAAGAAATCCATGAGCATGGTAAATTAGGTTTTAAGCTTCATGAACCCTAAAATTTCATCATGGCCGAAACTTCCTCAAGCAAGAAATAACTTCTAAACAACATATAAACATGAATCTCTAGCAAATTTCATAACACATCATAAATAAATCCATGAGCATGTTAAATTAAATTTTAAGCTTTATGAACCCTAAATTTTCATCATGGATGAACCTTATAAAAAGAGAAGGTCAATAACATATTAATAAGAAGATCAAACTTAAACATCATACAACATAATTTTTTAACTAAATTCATATCATAACCTACTAAGATTCATGAGCATGGTTTCTTCTCTTTTTATTTTTATTTTCAAGAGTTCAAATCTTTCGAAAATACCTTAAGCGACTTGTACCACAGGTGAGGGAATACTTACATCCTTATTTGATTTACTTAAGGGGAAATATCTTGCTTGTGGAGCCTTCCTAGAGAGGGGTCCTCCTTTGTTTTTGGATCTCGGCAAGGAGAGGTGAGGAGAGATCTTGGTCACGGTGAGGAGGAGGAGGGAGGAGGAAGAGGAGAAAATGAGTTTTCCTCTTAAATTTCCCTTTTATTCATCATGAGGGAAGGAAGGGAAAATGTACTTTTCCTTCTCCTTTCTTTTATTTCTCCTTAATGAAAAGAGGAAGCAAGAATCCTCTTTTCTTTTGAGAGGGAGAAGGCAACTCTAACTTCTCCTTCTCAATGAAAAAGCTCTTTTCTTACTCTTAACTATATTGTTACTTCTCTCTTTAATAATAACTTCTCTTGGTCTATTGGTTAACACCTACATATATCTAGTAAGAGGTCCAAGGTTCAAGCCTTGGTCATCTCTTTTTGGTTCTATTTTATTTTATTATTTTGGCACATTTACACAATAGGCCTATTTTTATTCATGATAAAAAAATATATCTAAAATCTTGCTAAGTACTCCATGGGTGTTACATTTGATAAGTTCAAAGAGTATAAGGATGATGTGGAGAAACGTTTAGGTAAAAGTATCAAGACGCTACGGTCTGATCGTGGTGGCGAATACCTCTTAGGAGAGTTTAGGAATTACTTATCAGAAGCCGGGATTCAATCCCAATTGTCTGCAGCTGATACACCCCAACAGAATGGTGTGGCAGAATGAAGGAATAGAACTCTTATGGAAATGATTATATCGATGATGAGTTATTCAAAATTACCAAATTCATTTTGGGGATATGCTTTAGAAACAGCAGTGTACATTCTGAATATGGTACCTTCTAAAACAGTTCTTTCTACTCCCATAGAATTATGGAATGAGCGTAAGCCTAGTCTGAATCATATCCGGATATGGGGTAGTCCAGCACATGTGCTGAAGGGAGATACTGACAAGTTGGAATCACATATAGAAGTTTGTCTGTTTGTGGTATATCCTAAGGGAACGAAAGGTGGTTTGTTTTATAATCTTAAAAATCAGAAGATCATTGTTAGCACCAATGCTCGATTTTTAGAAGAAGATTATGTAATGAACCATAAGCCCATGAGTGAAATAGTTCTAGAAGAAATAAGAGAGGACACGTCTACTTTAGTACGAATAGTAAAAGATGAAGTACTACTAGAAACTGCAACACGTGTCACACGGGATACACAATCAGAGACAGTGCCTCGTCGTAGTTGTAGGGTTGTAAGGCAACCTGAGAGATTCATGTTTTTGAGAGAGTCTTCGGACTTGATTCCAGGTAAACATGAACCTGATCCCCGAACATATGACGAAGCACTCCAAGATATAGATGCAGTATCTTGGCAAAAGGCAATGAATTCTAAAATAGAATCTATGTATTCTAATAAGGTCTGGGAGCTTATAGAACCACCTGATTGTGTAAAAGCTGTTGGATGCAAGTGGATCTATACAAGGAAAAGAGGGACAAACGGGAAGGTAGAAACCTTCAAAGCAAAGCTTGTTGCGAAAGGGTATACCCAGAAAGAGGGAATCGATTATTAGGAGACTTTTTCGCCGGTAGTCATGCTTAAGTCTATCCGGATACTCTTATCCATTGCCGCTCATATGGATTATGAGATTTGGAAAATGGATGTCAAGACAGCATTCCTTAACGGATGTCTTGAAGAAAACATCCATATGAATCAACCAGAGGGATTGATTGAAAAAGGCAAAGAGCATCTAGTGTGCAAGTTCAATCGGTCCATTTATGAACTGAAGCAAGCTTCAAGATCTTGGAACATCCGGTTTAATGAAGTAATTCAATCATATGGATTTATTCAGTGTCCGGATGAGTCTTGTGTATACAAGAAGTGTAACGGAAACATAATGGTATTTCTTGTACTATACGTAGATGATATTTTGTTAATTGGCAACAATGTCAAGGTATTATCAGACGTAAGGGTATGGTTGTCCAAACAATTTGATATGAAGGACTTAGTAGAATGTGCACACATTCTTGGGATCAAAGTTATAAGGGATCGCAAGAAAAGAATGTTGTGTCTATCTCAAGCTTCATATATAGACACGATCCTTGCTCGTTTTAGCATGCAGAACTCCAAGAAAGGTTTCTTACCTTTTAGGCATGGTGTAGCCTTATCTAAAGAGATGTCTCCAAAGACATCAAAGGAGATGGAGGATATGAAGGCAGTTCCTTATACTTCGGCTGTAGGAAGCCTTATGTATGCAATGCTGTGTACGAGACCTGATATCTATTTTATCGTGGGCATGGTTAGCAGATATCATAGTAACCCTGGACAAGGACATTAGACTGCTGTAAAGCATATATTTAAGTACCTGAGAAGGACTAGAGATTATATGCTAGTCTACCAAGCAAACGATTTTCTCCCTATGGGTTACACGGATTCAGACTTCCAATCAAATAGGGACAATAGTAAGTCTACGTCAGGCTATGTGTTTACTCTAGTAGGTGGAGCCATTGCATGGAGGAGTGTTAAGCAGAAATGCATCTCGGATTCAACCATGGAAGCTGAGTATGTGGCAGCCTCTGAGGCAGCCAAAGAAGCTGTATGGCTCAGGGACTTTCTAATGGACTTAGATGTGATTCCTGGTTTGCCCAATATCATCACAATTTATTGTGATAATAGCGGTACAGTTGCAAACTCGAAGGAACCGCAAGCTCATAAAGAAAGTAAACATATAGAGCGCAAGTACCACCTAATACGAGACATCGTCAAGCGAGAAGTTGTTGTCGCCAAGATTACATCAGCAGATAACCTGGCAGATCCTTTCACTAAGGCCCTTCCGACGAAAGCTTTTGATCGGCATGTGGAGAGGATGGGAATCAGATGTATGGCAACAGATATGGTAGCTTAGTCTTTTAGTATAAGTGGGAGATTGTTGAAGTGTATACTAAAAGCCTAGCTTTTGTAAACATTTATTTTTGAAATAAAAGAATCACATTGGTCAATATCTACATTTATTTGTTAAATATAATTGTTCAATTAATTTATATAGTAGACAACACGGTGTGTGGTGTCACACACAGAAGATCATGTTGACGGTTTTTATAAATTATAAACAGTTGCTCACGACTAAGATGGAAAGGAACAAACCATCGTAATAGTCGAATTAGTTTTTCGAGTTTGTGTTTTTTTTTTCTAAATTTGTGATTCGATTGTTCTTTTTGGTTAACCTAGAGTTATTTAAGGAAATTAAATATTAGCTTTCCTTAAAAGGCTTTGTCTAGGCAGTGGTGGTTGCTCCCATATCTAAGAAGGTCATGTGCCTCGCCATGCAGTCCTGGAAGCCAATTTTGGAAATTAATATTTAATGGAATTAATAACATAGGTGGATTTGAATCAATAGTGTTAAGTTCCGCTTGCGATTCAAATCTAAAACATTAAGAACTGATAAGTTAAATTTGGAATCAATGATGTTAAGTTCCGTCTGTGATTCCTAATTTAACTTCTAAAGAACACAATAGGTTATTTAAGAAAAGGTTCGACACTTATACAAAATTTTTTGTACAGTGGAACCGGTACGTTTTCCTAGGACTAACCAACAAGGAATAGGACTCTTATGGAAATGGTTAGATCGATAATGAGTTATTCAGAATTACTAAATTCGTTCTGGTGATATGCTCTAGAAACGGTAGTGTACATTCTGAACTTGGTACCTTCTAAATCAGTACCCTCTACTCTCACAGAATTGTGGAATGGGTGTAAGCCTAGTCTGAGACATGTTCGAATTTGGGGTAGTCCAGCACATGTGCTGAAGGGAGATGCTGATAAGTTGGAATCTCGTACAAAAGTTTGCTTGTTTGTAGGTTATCCTAAACGAATGAAAGGTGGTTTGTTTTATAGTCCTAAAGATCAGAAGATCATTGTTAGCACTAATGCCCAATTTTTAGAAGAGGACTATGAAATGAATCACAAGCCCATGAGTGAAATTGTTCTAGAAGAAATGAAAAAGGATGTGTCTACTTTACTACCAACAGTGCAAGATGAAATATCACAAGAAACTGCAACATTTATCACAAATGATGCACAACTACAAGCAGTGCCTCGTCGTAGTAGGAGGGTTGTTAGGTAACCTGAAAGATTCATGTTTTTGGGAGAGTCTTCGAACTTGATCCCAGGTAAACATGAACCTGATCCCCGAACATATGACGAAGCACTCCAAGATAAAGATGCAGCATCTTGGCATAGAGCAATGAATTCAGAAATAGAATCTATGTATTCTAATCAGGTCTGGGAGCTTGTAGAACCACCAAATGGTGCAAAAGCCATTGGATGTAAATGAGTCTACAAAAGAAAAATAGGGACAGATGGGAAGGTGGAAACCTTCAAAGCAAGGCTTGTTGCAAAAGGGTATACTCAGGAAGAGGGAATCGATTATGAGGAAACATTTTCGCCGGTATCCATGCTTAAGTCTATCCAGATTCTTTTATCTATTGTTGCTCATATGGATTATAAGATTTGGCAAATGGATGTCAAGATAGCATTTCTTAATAGAAGTCTTGAAGAAAACATCCATATGAAGCAACCAGAGCGGTTTATTGCAAAGGGCAAAGAGCATCTTGTATGTAAGCTCAATCGGTCTATTTATGGATACAAGCAATCTTTAAGATCTTGGAACATCCGGTTTAATTAAGTAATCCAGTCTTATGGATTTATTCAGTGTTCGGATGAGTCTTGTGTATACAAGAAGTGTGACGAAAACGTGGTGGTATTTCTTGTACTATACGTAGATGACATTTTGTTAATTGGCAACAATGTCAAAGTGTGTCAGAAGTAAGAGTATGATTGCCCAAGCAATTCGATATGAAGGACTTGGAAGAATGCGGACATATTCTTGGGATCAAAGTAATAAGGGATCGCAAGAAAAGAATGTTGTGCCTTTCTCAATCTTCATATATCGATACTATCCCAGCTCATTTTAGCATGCAAAACTCCAAGAAAGATTTTCTACCTTTTCGGCATGGAGTATCTTTATCTAAAGAGATATCTCCTAAGACATCAAAAGAGATAGAGGAAATAAAGGAAGTTCCTTATACTTCAGCTGTAGGAAGCTTAATGTATGCAATGTTATGCACGAGACCGGATATCTGTTTTTCCATGGGCATAGTTAGCAGATATCAAAGTAATCTAGGATAGGGACATTGGACTGCCGTAAAAAATATATTAAAGTACTTGAGAAGGACTAGAGATTATATGATGGTTTACCAAGAAGATGATTTGCTCCCTGTGGGTTACACGGATTCTAACTTCCAATCAGATAGGGGCAATAGTAAATTTCCTCGAGGTATGTGTTTACTTTGGGAGGTGAAGCCATAACATGGAGGTGTGTTAAGCAGAAATACTTTCCGGACTCCACCATAGAAGCTGAGTATGTGGCAGCCTCTAAGGCAGTCAAAGAAGCTATATGGCTCAGAAATTTCTTGATGGACTTAGATGTGATTCCTGGTTTACCCAAAATTATCATAATTTATCGTGATAATAATGGTGCAGTAGCAAACTCGAAGGAACCACGAGCCCATAAGGCAAGTAAACACATTGAGCGCAAGTACCACCCGATACGAGACATCGTAAAACAAAGAAAAGTTGTTGTTGCCAAGATTACATCAGATGATAACCTGGAAGATTCTTTCACTAAGGCCTTTCCAGCGAGAGCTTTTGATGGCCATGTTGTGGGGATAGCAATCAGATGTATGGCAGCATATATGGCAGCATAGTCCTTTAGTTTAAGTGGGAGATTATTAGGATGTATACTAAAAGCCTAGATTTTTGTATGAACATTTATTTTAAATAAGAATCACATTGGTCAAATGTCTACATTTATATGCTAAATGTAGTTGTCCATTTAATTTATATTGTAGATAACATGGTGTGTGGTGTCACACAGAAGATCAAGTTATCAGTTCCTTATAAATAATAAATAGTAGCTCACAACCAAGATGGAATGGGATAAACCATTGGAATGGTTGTAGTATAATTTGATATTAGTTTATCTTGACTATAAAATTACACTAGTACACTATGAGTGTATTTAGAAGGACCATTTTGAGATTATTCTTTTTATACTCACTGTAAAAAAGAAAGAATAAGACCTCTGTTATTATGGAAGTGCGTACTCTTAATTATGATATAATAACAAGAATGTATATTTAATATTTATTTCTTTAATTTCTCAAAGGGTGAGATTTAGTTCGTTAAATCAATAGGCCCGATAAGTTGAAAATGATATTATTTATATGGTGTGTTGTTGATTATAGAATGAAACTATGTCCTAGTAATATAGGTTGATGATGTCCCCTTGAAGATCTCATAAGGATTGTCATATAAACCCTACAGGTGGACCTAGTCCAGCATGATAATGAAGTTGAGTGGTACTACTCTTGGAGCTAGATATTAATTAAGTTAGTGTCAGTAACTCATTTGATTAATGGGCATTCGATATCTTAAATACAAGGAGATTAACGGGCTTATAATAAGAAGGAACCCATAATATAATATGGGATTGGTGTGGTAGTTCAATAATAACTCTTTAGTAGTATGAGTTATTATTGATGAACTTAAGTTGGGTGTTCGGGGTGAACACAAGAAGCTTAATCTCATCGGAGACCAAAACCAATTCCTTCTCTCGGTCCCTATTGTAACCTCTTATTTATAAAGTCTTATATCTACCCAAAGCCCTGCTTCTTAACCAAGCTTAAGGGCCGACCAAGCCATGCTTGATGACCAAGCATGGGGTCGGCCATGATAAAAAGAGAAAAGGAGATTTTAATAAAAATAAAATTTTTGATAAAATCTTTTTCTTTTATAGTCATTCATGTAACGACCCGACCCCTCGGCCCCTTGGGCGGCCTAACCGGCGGATCATTTGGTGGCCCCTTGGCGGTCCCTTGGGCGGCCACAATGGCGGCCCAACTGGCGACCCCTTATGTCGTCAATCGACGACCCTCGGGCGTGTGCCGTTACTCACAAGGTCTTTCCACCCCTGGTTAGTGGATTTTTGTCTTCCCCAGGATTCGAACTCTAGACCTCCAGGATAAGTACTAGAGTTTATGAATCCTGGTAGCCAAGTGAGTCTAAATAAATTGTCACGCCCCAAGTAGTCCCTGCCAGAAGAAATTTCGACAGCATCTCCCCTGTACGGGTGACAATCTGAAACTTTATACATTGCCTCCAGGGTCACATATACATCGGCCAACACGGCCGGAACAATAATAATAATAAAACACAACACACAGACATCCACGCAGTTAAATAGTTAACAAACTAGAACAGTGATAATAAGACTCAAAAACAACCCTACTCAACTACACTCATAAAGCTCAAAACTGATATCCTACTCCACTACACTCATAAAACAAAAATTACAACGAACTTACCTCTTCTGCCATCTAGGCAGGCATGTAGCAAAACATATCCAATAAAACTCATCGACAATATCCATAAAGTAAACTAATACAAGTCCAAATTATCAAATAGAACAAGTCTAAACATAGTCTCAACAAGAAAAAAACTAAAATATCAACACACGTCCTTGTGGACTGCAGGGGACAAGCGACTGGAACTCTCCGGACAGCATCAACCTGAAAATAGCAACGGAGGAGGGTGTGAGTCCAACACTCAGCGAGTATCAACTGATATGCATAATAAAGAAAATAACAACCAACACTAACCATGCGTACAGTCTCCTGATACAAGAAGGATAAATGCAACTGAAACAAGCAGGAGAAAACTGTACTAACCAGGATCAGGGTATAAGTACAACAAGATCGTCAGACCGAGAGTGTCATAAATCCTGTGTGCATGTCAATCATATACATCCATATAAATGCAGCAAACACAAGCAATAAATGCATCGTGCATATAATGCCAATGTCATGGTCACCTCTGACGCTAGTCAGCTATCTCCCACACAATGGTAAGACCGAGTGGGTAGGGCTGTGACAACCGTGCACTCTGCCAGTCATTATAGCAGACAGGGAACTCTTTTGTGATCTAATAGTGCTAAATATGACTGATTACGATGTCATTTTTGGAATGGACTTCCTAATCAGATACGGTGCCTCTATCGAGTGCCGTAAACAGAAAGTCATATTCCAACCTGCAGCAGAAGTACGGTTTGAATACGTCGGAGAACCAAAGAGAAATGCCAAGAAATTTTCTCAGCTCTAAAAGCACAGAAGTTAATGGATACAGGATGTACGGGATTTTTAGCGCATGTAGTCAATGTCAGTCAGGATAAGGACCAACAACTAGCAAAGGTCCGAGTCGTATGTGACTACCCAGCAGTCTTCCCTGAAGAGTTACCAGGCCTAGCACCAGACAGGGAGATTGAATTCGATATAGAACTCATTCCCGGTACGAATCCTATCTCCAAAGCACCTTACCGCATGGCTCCAACAAAACTGAAGGAACTTCATGAGCAACTACAGGAGCTACTTGACAAGGGCTTCATACGTCCTAGTCACTCACCATGGGGAGCGCCTGTATTGTTCGTGAAGAAGAAGGACGGGAGCATACGCCTATACATAGACTACCAGGCACTGAACCAAGTCACTATCAAGAACAGGTATCCTCTTCCCAGAATAGATGACCTATTCGATCAGCTAAAGGGAGCAGCAGTGTTCTCTAAGATAGACCTCAGATCAGGTTATCATCTAGTGAAAGTTAAAGAAGGGGATATACCCAAGACAGCATTCAGGACTAGATACGGACATTATGAGTTCGTAGTCATGCCCTTTGGCGTGACAAATGCTCCAGCTACTTTCATGGACCTCATGAACAGGGTATTTAGGGAATACTTAGATAAGTTTGTCATCGTGTTTATCGATGATATCCTTATCTATTCCAGAACTTAGGAAGAACACGCAGAGCACCTGAAAATAGTATTGCAGACCCTTCAGCAGAACCAGCTTTACGCCAAG
Source organism: Zingiber officinale (assembly GCF_018446385.1). Classification (NCBI taxonomy): domain Eukaryota; kingdom Viridiplantae; phylum Streptophyta; class Magnoliopsida; order Zingiberales; family Zingiberaceae; genus Zingiber; species Zingiber officinale. The sequence goes on from NC_055990.1 coordinate 120,457,065, forward strand.
TTCACGAAATGTGAATTTTGGTTAGATCAGGTGTCCTTCCTGGGTCATATCATCTCTAAGGATGGTATCATGGTAGACCCCAGTAAAATAAAAGCTGTGAGTAACTGGAAGAGACCTAAGAGCGCCAGTGAAATCAGAAGCTTTCTGGGACTAGCAGGTTATTACAGAAAGTTCGTAGAGGATTTCTCCAGGATAGCCTCCCCACTGACAGCTCTCACCAGGAAGAACAGAAAATTCCAGTGGACAGAGGATTGCGAGAACAGCTTCAGTGAGCTAAAGAGGAGATTGACCAGTGCACCTATTCTGGCTCTACAAGAAAACATAGATAGCTTTGACATTTATAGTGATGCCTCTAAATTGGGACTAGGAGCAGTACTGATGCAAAATGGCAAGGTAATCGCCTACGCCTCTAGACAACTCAAAGACTATAAGAGGAACTATCCTACTCATGACCTTGAGCTTGCAGCAGTTGTGTTCGCTCTCAAAATTTGGAGACATTACTTGTATGGAGCTCAGTGTAAAGTGTATACAGATCATCAGAGTCTGAAGTACTTCTTCACTCAGAAGGATCTGAATATGCGACAGCGTAGATGGCTTGAGCTGGTCAAAGACTACGACATAGACATTCTCTACCACCCAGGGAAAGCAAATAAGGTGGCAGACGCACTTAGCAAGAAGTCCAGTGCTACTTTATTATCCCTAGCAGCCATGTCACCGCCCCTACAGAAGGAGATCACATATTTCAGTCTTGAACTTATAGTGGGACAGCTCTCTACTATGACATTAGCATCTAACCTGCTTGGTGACATTCAGACAGCTCAGAAGCAGGATCCTGAAATTCAGAAAATCAAGCAAGGGTTAGTAGAATCAGGAAGTAGAGAATTCAGAGTGTCCGATAGTTGGGTGTTGTACTTCGGTGACAGACTCTGTGTTCCAGATCAAGAGGAACTACGAAGGAAGATTTTAGATAAAGCTCACAGGACTCCCTATGCGATGCATCCTAGCTCCACCAAGATGTACCAGGACTTGAAGAAACGTTTTTGGTGGCCTGGGATGAAGAGAGACATCGCTAGATATGTCAGCACCTGTATAACCTGTCAAAGAGTCAAGGCAGAACATCAGAGACCAGGAGGAGTTCTGCAGCCTATCCAGATCCCAGAATGGAAGTGGGAAGATATTTCCATGGATTTCATAGTGGTCTTACCCAGAACCACGAATGGTTTCGATGCCATCTGGGTAATAGTCGACAGATTGACTAAATCAGCCCACTTCTTAGCTATCAGGATATCCTACTCCATGGAGCAGCTAGCTCAGTTGTATCTCAAGGAGATCATCAGACTGCATGGAGTTCCACGGACTATCATCTCAGACAGAGACAGTAGGTTCATGTCACACTTCTGGGAGTGTGTACAGTCAGCATTGGGCACTAAGTTAAAATTCAACACAGCTTTCCATCCTCACACAGATGGTCAGACGGAGCGAGTAAATCAGGTACTCGAAGATATGCTCTGAGCATGTGCCCTAGACTTCGAGGGAAGTTGGCGCAAATATCTGAGTTTAGCAGAATTTGCATACAACAACAGCTATCAAGCCACTATCGGTATGGCACCCTACGAGGCTCTCTATGGGCGGAGGTGTAGATCTCTCCAATCTGCTGGTATGAGAGTGGTGAACAGAAGGAACTAGAACTTCAGACAGATCTAGTAGCAGACACCACAGCAGCTATACAGCAGATTCGCCAAAAAAGCTATGCTGATACCCGACGCAGACCCTTAGAGTTTTCAGTTGGGGATTCAGTGTTCCTCAGAGTAGCTCCCATGAAGGGAGTAATGCGTTTTGGGAAGAAGGGCAAATTAAGTCCCAGATACGTGGGACCATACCTTATCACTAGAAGAGTTGGCAAGGTAGCATATGAGCTAGAGCTAGCACAGGAGATGTCAGCCATCCATAATGTATTTCATGTCTCTATGCTGAAAAAGCATATCCCAGATGCTACCCAGGTGATTGAGCCCCAGTCGGTACCAGTCCGCGAAGACCTCAGCTATGATAGTCGACCTATTCAGATAATAGACCGAGCAGTTAAGAAATTACGGAATAAAGAGGTACCATTAGTAAAAGTTATTTGGCAAAGTCACACAGCAGAAGAGGCAACTTGGGAGACAGAAGTTAGTATGAGACAGAAGTACCCAGAATTATTCTAAGTTCGAGGACGAACTTTTTATAAGGTATGGGGGATTGTAACGTCCAAAAATTCTCAAAATTATTTTAGAAATATTCTATGATTTTTCTGGAATTTTAGAATATTTTTATGGAATTTTTAGAGTAGCGGAAGTAGCAAAAATAAATAGAAACGTAAAATAGCTTAAGCGGGAATCGAACCCGAGACATATTGGGTCCTACGACTTATAGTGGACTCTAGTAACCAAGTGAACCCAGCAGGGTCGTGCTGAAAAGAAAGGAAATCAGTTATATTTAAGTTAGGGTTGGGTGAATTAATTCCATAATATAAATAGGGAATCAAGTGAAGAGTTATTTTATTTTAACGTAACTCTCTCCTCCCTCACCCTAGTCACGCCGTCCTCTCTCTTTCTCCCTCACCTCTCGGCGCTAACCTCAAGAAGGCTAGGGTTCCGTCCCAAGGGTTCCAGGAGCACCTTCCGGCGACAACTTCGGTTACGAGGACTTTTCTCTCCGTGAAAAGAACTCGTGGACGCAAGAGAATCGTCGAGAAGATCGTCTCCATCGGAAATCTAGCGATCAGATCGTAAGGAAATCTAGCGCAGGATGTAAGGAACCCCTCACTTGTAGTATAAGTAGTTCTCGTGTGATTGCATGCTTTAGTTTATTAGTTTATGGATTTTCGGCACATAGGGTGTGCAACAGCGCACACCAAGTGCTCGATAGCATGTTCAGCACAATTAAAATGCGACTTAGGCATTTTAATAGTTTAGCTAAATGCGATAGAAGCATTTAATTAGTATATGCAGTTTTTCTACAGCTTATAGGGGACTACGGTCCAATGGGTGGGCTCCCACAGTCGCCTCTAGGTTCAGACAACCTAGCTCTAGGTTCAGATAACCTAGAAATAGCAAGATAAGGGAATTTAGCAATAACCAGTATTTTATTTTAGCAGTGGCACTGTACTGGATTAGATATCCATGGGTTGGGCTCCCACAGCGTCCCTAGGTTCAGATAACCTAGTAAACCCTACTAAATACGGGACTTGCAAACCCGGGTCTAGTTAGGGATGCGCACATAGCACGTACAGTTGCCAGGCCCAAACAGCAGCATGATTATGTATTTTCATCTATCTATGATAAATAGTTTTTTTCAAAACTCACAAATCAGTTGTGTATACAGTTTAAACTCAGTTCTAGCTTAGTTTTAGTTTTAGCTCAGTTCATGATTCAGCTTAGTTTCCATTATTGATACATGTGATAGCTCTATGATTAGTTTTGGTTTCTATGTTGTATGATACCATGTCATGCTCTCACCTGTTTAGCATGTATTTCAAATAGCATGTTTTCAAATCATAAATTGCATCGTATGCATGTTTTGTGAGGTAGATGGTTTCTTACTAAGCGAAAGCTTACAGATACTCTTTCCTTATACTGCAGATAAAGGTAAAGGAAAGATGGACTAGGGGAGGCTGAAGGGCAATGCGATGAAGATGTGTGTGGAAGAAACCTGGAATAAAGATCTTGGAGAAATTAGCAAACTAAGACTTTAGTTTTATATAGTGTTATTTTCCGCATTTCTAGTTATTTTAATGCCTTGAATCGTGAACGACTTGCTTAGATTGTTAGTACTTATGCTCATAATCTTAGTTATGTGTTATTGGTATGTTTTCCAGCTATTATAGAACACTTATAGGTGAGTTCGGCACGAAGCAGTGCTGAAATCAGAGTTTTGCTGCGAAATCAGAAACCCCAATCGATCAACGGATCGATTGGGGGCCCTCAATCGATCAGCGGATCGATTGGGAGCCTAGTTCTGCGAACAGTAAGCTTTTGGATCGATCAGCCGATCGATCCAGTCGTATTCTGTCGCAAACAGTGAGTTCAGGGATCGATCGTTCGATCGATCGGGAAATCGATCACTGGATCGATTAGCCAGTCTGGATCGATCAGCCGATCGATCCAGAATATTACCCCGAGCACAGTAGCAATCTGAATCGATCCATGGATCGATTCAACAGTTTGCAATCGATTGAGTCCAAGCTGGATCGATTGGGAAGCAAGGTTTCGACCAGGAACCCTTGTAATTTAGTCACTCACCATAGGGGATGTAGGATATGCCATGTATACCTTAGATTACATCCCTCAGCACATATAGGACCAAGTATTTGTATTAGCTTGGCAAAGTTTTAAATTGGTACAGTTTTCCGCACCTAGACTTAGTAATGGTCATGGATATAGCTTAGCACAGCATAATGTGATGGTCCGGCTTTACAGCCTAGCCAGTAGAAGGCGGGTCGTTACAAATGCTCTCATCTCCCGGTACATAATGACGGGGAGGGATCCCTCACATGCTACCACGCTGCATCACACTACCCATGAGTGGACCAACGGAGCACCGACAGAGCAAAACTGACGTGCTACCACGCTGCGTCACGCTACCCATGAGTGGACTAACGGAGCATCGACAGAGATGAAACTGGCGATGTGCTCAACAATAATGGAGCAGACTATCGCGCAGTATGCAATCATGCGAATGGTGCATGACACTAAGCATGGCAAAAATCCTGAACAACATAGCAATATCCATATATATATAAAATGTGTACCATAGGACAATGAACCAAATCAAGGGTACACAAAATCAGATAAGGTATCAAAAACCCTAGGTCCTGAACGTAATAAATAACATGATTGTGTCACTACCTCTATAAGCATGTATAATCTGGTAAATACTAACATGATGTGCATAACAAATAAACAAACAAGCATGTAACAGATCAGGTAGTGACCAACCAAAGTAAATAAGAAACACAATCATTGCTATTTGTTAAAAACATTACTATGCATATCAAATGACATAAAGTCAAAGTACCCGCCTCCAATAAAAAGGATCGTATCCGGTCCAATTCCGACGTCGAGATACTCGTCTGGCGTCACAGTCCTGTAGTAAATCATATAGTTTAGCTAAGTTAATTATAAACAAATAGCTAAACAAATTCCTAATCCACCGACCATCGAGGGTTAGATTCTTTAACCCTAATTACACCATTAGATTAATTCTAAATCTAAGTTAACAATTATTGCTAACACAACTAGCAATCATCTACCACGAAGATTAAAACCATAAACCTTACCTCAAGTTCCACAGTCGTTCTCGCTGCTGGAATCCAAGAGTTGCTGCCCAATAGGGTTGTTCGCCGCTAGAAGGTGGCTGCTGGAAGACCTTCCTCACTGCCCGGATCCAAAAGGAAACACCCAATCAACACAATACCGAGATGAGATACACCAATCACCACTATGAAGTGTACCTACCTCTAAGATCACTGCTAAGCGACCCCATACTCACGCCATCAGCCAAGGGAAATGATCAGGAAACCGGCAGAGGTAGGGAGAGGCGACACAGTGAGGCTAGGTGGCTACGGCGGTGGAGAACTAGGGCACTACTAGGCCCATCGGTGGTGCGACAACACCTGGTGATCAGCAATAGTGCCGAGGCATGAGGTCGGCGGAGGGGCGGCCGTCTGCCGTTGCTAGGGTAGAGGGAAGGAGAGTCGGCCGACTGTGAACCCAACCTAGGGCACGAGAAAATCGGTTGACTCAACTTAGTGGCTTGGTGTCACACGAGAGGGGCGGCGCCAGAGGAGGAAAGGATCAAGAGGGTGGCTCGACCGGCAGTGGCTCGCGCTCACCGACGCTTGGGCAAGAATGGAGGAGAAGAGAAGGGCGGCGTCGGTAAGAAGGGGCCGGCAGCGTGGGGGAAGAAATAAGGAGGAGAAGAGAAATGTCGGCCTCTCTTTGGTCCCGGCTTTATGCATGCGGGAGGAGAAGAAACTGCCGCGGTTAGGGCACGCAGTGGTTCGGCAGGGAAAGAAGAGGGGCGCGCGCAGGTTCGGCGAGGAAGGCAAGAAAGAAAATAAAGAAAAGAAAATAAAGAAAAGAAAAAAAAATAAAAGAGAAAGGAATTAAGAAAATAAACATTTCCTCGCTTAAATGGGTAGCCTAAATAGGCTTTCCGGGGGCCCAGTTTTTATCCCCATAACCGAAGTCATACGGTCTCCGAAAAATTCCCAGAAAATTTCTAAAATTCTGGAAAATTCCCTTATCGTTATTTGTCATTTTTCGGTATTTTACATTCTCCCTACTAATAAAAATTTGGTTCCCAAATTTCATTATCTACCATCAGCAAGTACTTACAATAGACAGAAAGTATAAATGCTGAACGATAAACTGAATCACATACCTCAAGTGAAAAGATGGGGGTATCGAGCTTGGATAGTATCCTCGAGCTCCCAGGTAGCCTCCTCGTCCGTATGATGTTGCCATCCGACTTTAACCAGCCGGATTGTCTTGTTCCGCAACTGACGCTCTTTCTGGTCCAAACTCTGTACCAGAACCTCCTCGTAGGTCATGTTAGGCTGTACGGGAACTGAGATATCTGTCAGCACATGTGTCGGGTCGGGTATGTATCTCCTCAGCATAAATATGTGGAATACATCATGCGCGCCTGCTAGGGACGGTGGTAGTGTCAGCCGGTAAGCTACTACTCCAATCCTCTCCAGGATCTGGAAAGGGCCAATGTATCACGGAGCTAACTTACATCTGAGGCCAAATCTCTTCACCCCTTTCATGGGTGATACTCGAAGAAAAACATGATCACCAATAGAGAACTCTAAAGGTCTGCATCTCCGATCTGTGTAACTCTTCTGGCGGTCCTGCACCTCTGACATCCTCCGTCTGATAGTACAGACCAACTCTGCCTCCTGCTGAGCTCTATGAGGTCCCAACAGCTGGGCCTCCCCAACCTCATCCCAGAGGGTGGGTGTCCGATAAGGCCTACCATGCAACGCTTCAAACGGTGCCATCTGGATAGCCGAATGAAAGCTGTTGTTGTAGGCGAACTCTGCCAATGGCAAATGGTCCTTCCAACTGCCTCCAAAATCCAATACACACGATCTCAGCAAGTCCTCTAGAGTCTGAATGGTCCGCTCTGACTGTCCATCTGTCTGCAGATGGAAAGCTGTACTAAATCGGAGCTGAGTGCCCAAGGCCTGCTGCAGACTCTACCAGAAACGAGACGTGAACCGGGGGTCTCTATCCGAAATAATAGTCAAAGGGACACCATGTAATCTGATGATCTCTCGGCAATACAGATCTGCCAATCGATCCAAGGGATCAGTCCTCCGGATCGCAAAGAAGTGCGCGGATTTGGTTAATCGATCAACGATTACCCAAATTGCGTCATGACCTCATCTTGTCCTAGGCAAACCCACCACAAGGTCCATAGTAATATGTTCCTATTTCCACTCAGGAATAGGAATCCGCTGAAGTAATTCGACAGGTCTCTGGTGCTCAGCCTTCACCTACTGACAGACAAGACATCTAGCTACAAATTCTGCGATGTCTTTCTTCATACCGTTCCATTAGTAGGAACACCTCAAATCTTGATACATGCGGGTCCCACCTGGGTGGATCACAAATCGAGAGTGATTAGCCTCCTGAAGTAGCTCCTGTAAGATCGGATGAGACTGAGGTACGCATAATCTGCCTCGGAAGTATATAGTACCCTCCTCATCTCGTGTGAACTCGGTCTGCTGCCCGAAAGCTATCTGGCTACAAATAAACTGCAAATGCTGATCACTAGCCTCTCCAATCCTCGTCCTGATCGACGATTGAGCAACCATGTTAACAAGAATACCCTACTCTGTCTGTCCCTGCTCCTCAAGGTCTAACCCGGAGAAACCCTGAATCAAGTCTGTAACTGAAACTCAGTGGCAAGCCAAAGTCCCTCTGGACTTCCTGCTGAGTGCATCAGCAACCACATTAGCTTTCCCCGGGTGATATCTAATGGTACAATCATAATCCTTCAGGAACTCTATCCATCTCCTCTGTCGGAGATTAAGTTCCTTTTGGGTGAAAATATATTTGAGACTCTTATGATCAGTGAGAATCTCAAATGTAATGTCATATAAATGATGTCGTCAAAGCTTCAGAGCAAAGATGATGGCAGCTAACTCCAGATCATGAACTGGGTAGTTCTTCTCATGCTCCTTCAACTGTCGAGAAGCATAGGAGACTACCCTGCCATGCTGCATGAGAACAACGCCCAAACCCTGAAGAGGCACATCGGTGTAGAGTACAAATCCATCCTCTCCAGAAGGTAAGACCAACACTGGCGCCGACACTAATCTCCGCTTCAGCTCCTGAAAGCTGGTCTTGTAGTCCTCGGACCACGTGAACTTCACGCCTTTCCTGGTCAGGCGTGTCAGTGACATAGCTATGCGGGAGAAACCCTCGACGAAAGGTCTGTAATATCCTGCCAGTCCCAAGGACTGCTGATCTCCTACACTAATTTCGGCTGCTCCCAACGGTAACAACCTCTATCTCCTGTGGAACCACGGTATACTCCTACTGGTGACCGTGTGTCCCAAACATCTCACATAAGACAATCCAAATACGCACTACTGATCTTCACATATAGATGTTCTCGTCAAAACATCTCTAGAACTATGCAAAGATGGTGTACGTGACTCACCCCAGATCCGAAATAGACCAGATCCGAAATAGACCACAACATCAACAAAGACAATGGAAACCGATCCAAACATCCTAGAAATACCAGAAATCATCGAGTCCCTAAAAACATCTAAAGCTCCGCAAGCTGTAATAGTAAAATCAAGAACTCACAATGTCCGTACTAAAGACATTCCTAACCATAAGATATCTGACAATAACTCTGAAATCTAATCACCAACAATATAAATCACCAAAGAATAGATCCTCCAGTGTGAGACCAACGCTCCATCACAGGAAATACCACATATGTGGGAGAAATGCTCTACCACAAGAAATCCTCAATATGTGGGAGCAACGCTCCACCACAACCAAATCCGTAATATGCATCTACAATATATATATGGGGCAATACTCCGCTACAAGCAATCCACAATAGGTGGGAGCAACGCTCCACCACAAACAATCTAAAATATGTGGGAGCAACGCTCCACCACAACAATCCAAAATATGTGGGAGCAATGCTCCATCACAAACATCCCATAAGTGACCAAGACACCTAACTATCCAACTAGAGACTGCACGAGATCACTCTACCACATATCACTGTGGCATCCAAGGGTATCACAATCCAGTAAGCATATCAAATCCATCGTCAACTCTATCAACATCATAGTGGGTCACCCACTAATAGTAGAATTAGTTGACAGAGCAATACTACAAATGACATATTGTAAACACTCAATATAGGTAGAATCATCATAATGCTTCAATTAGTACATACCAAACATACTCATCACACAGATATAAATCAACGTGATACCTCCAAAAATACATTCTCCAAAAATACATTCCGAACTCGTGTGCATATATCAACGTAGGTATAATCGACAATACACCTCAAACAATATTCACCTAACATATATATACACCTATGCCAAGAGAATAATCAACATAATACTTCCAACAAATCATAATAGACACGAGTGTACACACAGAACTAATATAATCAACAAGATACCTCGAATATTTCACCGAACACATCTGTATATATCACAACTCAGATTAAATCGATAAGATACCTCCAAATAAACACTCAAACACATGTGCACATACCATGACACAGATTTCAATCGACAAAATACCTCCAATAAACCAATCAGACACGTATGCCTAACCACTAGGGTAAAATCTACTAGACACCCACAATAATCATAACTGGAGAAGTATACACCCACTACATGCAATTAGACCGTCTATCATAGAACTCCTACAACACATAATAATCATATGTACACACCACATAGATATACATAATCAGCATATTTAACCCAATCAACCTGACATTCCTTATGCTACCTTCTAAGTTATCCAACCCGGTACATACAGTCCATGGTCAAAGTCTTAATGGAATAGGATACATCGATCCTCTTAAACTAATCGAACCGACAATGCTATAATGGTTATTCTAGTCCTTTTCACGTCGGTACAAGCCTTGTACTCACATGTGCTCAAAATATCCAACTAAGCACGAATAACCCCAAAGATCAGCATCTCTATAATTAGAGTAAGTCGATCCTCTACTGATCGGACCAACCCAAAAATGAATCGATCATCGACTATCTAAATCTAACAAATGTACATTAATCCTCCACAAGCAACTAAGGTAAATCGATCTACGACTACCCAAGTCGACAAGCCTAAATCAGTCTTCGATTGACTGATCTAACCAGAGTAAATTTATCAATGGTGCGGGTGTCGCTAGTGTCGGGTACACAGTAGGTCCAGGTGGCGGTGGCATCGGGTATGCCGGTGGTGGTACCGTAGATCCGGTAGAGGTGGGTACCACGGGTGCAGCGGAGGTAGGCACCTCTAAGAAAAAAAAAGTCATCGGGGTCTGAGAGCCCGATGCGCCGCAGTATCCTGAGTCTGTCCCTAACTAACAGGCTCAACACCAGTAGGCATCTCTGGCAAGTCCAGAGATCCCAAGGTCCTCATACGTGGCCGTCCAGCACCACGTCTCGACGCAGCTGCGCGAGTAGATCTCCTCCTATCTATTAAGTTATATCACAGATATTACTACAAGTATCAACTATAAGATAACATATCATACCTATTTGCCGTCTGGATATGTTCCGTCGCTGTCCAGTCCCCAAATTGACCTCAAAAATTCCGAACAAGAAAATCGACGAAAATCCATACTAAATCCGAAAATAAGTACCCAAGTTAACTAGTAACTCGAGCTAACTCTAAAAATCCAGAACACCATAAGCAAGTATCATAACCCACTCTGATACCAATAAATTGGTATCAATTAAATCTCAAAAATCTATAACACGAAAATCAAACAAGTATCGCCAACCAAGCTCTGATACCAAAAAAATTGTCACACCCCAGGTAGTCCCTGCCAGAAGAAATTTCGGCAGCATCTCCCCTGTACGGGTGACAATCTGAAACTTTATACATTGCCTCCAGGGCCACATATACATTGGCCAACACGGCCGGAACAATAATAATAATAAAACACAACACACAGACATCCACGCAGTTAAATAGTTAACAAACTAGAACAGTGATAATAAGACTCAAAAACAACCCTACTCAACTACACTCATAAAGCTCAAAACTGATATCCTACTCCACTACACTCACAAAACACAAATCACAACGAACTTACCTCTTCTGCCATCCAGGCAGGCATGTAGCAAAACATATCCAATAAAACTCATCGACAATATCCATAAAGTAAACTAATACAAGTCCAAATTATCAAATAGAACAAGTCTAAACATAGTCTAAACAAGAAAAAAAACTAAAAGATCAACACACGTCCTCGTGGACTGCAGGGGACTAGCGACTGGAACTCTCCGGACAGCATCAACCTGAAAATAGCAACGGAGGAGGGTGTGAGTCCAACACTCAGCGGGGGTATCAACTGATATGCATAATAAAGAAAATAACAACCAGCACTAATCATGTGTACAATCTCTTGATACAAGAAGGATAAATGCAACTGAAACAAGCAGAAGAAAACTATACTAACCAGGACCAGGGTATAAGTAAAACAGGGTCATCAGACCGAGAGTGTCATAAATCCTGTATGCATGTCAATCATATGCATCCATATAAATGCAGCAAGTAAATGCAGCAAACATAAGCAATAAATGCATCGTGCATATGATGTCAATGTCAAGGTCACCCCTGACGCCAGTCAGCCATCTCACACACAATGCTGAGACCGAGTGGGTAGGGCTGTGACAACCGTGCACTCTGCCATCGTTGCTCCTGATGAGTGACTGAGTGGACGGGATGCTGCCGGAGTACACCTATCCTCCTATCCCAAATCATAAGAGGGGGAGCTCAATCTCTCATCTCCCGGTACACAATGACGGGGAGGGATCCCTGACGTGCTACCACGCTGCGTCACACTACCCATGAGCGGACCAACGGAGCACCGACAGAGCAAAACTGACATGCTACCACGCTACGTCACGCTACACATGAGCGGACCAACGGAGCACCGACAGAGATGAAACTGGCGATGTGTTCAACAATAATGGAGCAGACTATCGCGCAGCATGCAATCATGCGAATGGTGCATGACATTAAGCATGGAAAAAATCCTGAACAGCATAGCAATATCCATATATATATATAATGTGTACCATAGGACAATGAACCAAATCAAGGGTACACAAAATTAGATAAGGTATCAAAAACCCTAGGTCCTGAACATAATAAATAGCATGGTTGTGTCACTACCTCTATAAGCATGTATAATCAGGTAAATACTAACATGATGTGCATAACAAATAAACAAACAAGCATGTAACAGATCAGGTAGTGACCAACCAAAGCAAATAAGAAACACAATCATTGCTATTTGTTAAAAACATTATTATGCATATCAAATGATATAAAGTCAAAGTACCCATCTCCAATAGAAAGGATTGTATCCGTTCCAATTCTGACGTCGAGATACTCATCTCGCGTCACAGTCCTGTAATAAATCGTACAGTTTAGCTAAGTTAATTATAAACAAATAGCTAAACAAATTCCTAATCCACCGACCATCTAGGGTTAGCTTCTTTAACCCTAATTACACCATTAGATTAATTCTAAATCTAAGTTAACAATTATTGCTAACACAACTAGCAATCATCTACCATGAAGATCAAAACCCTAAACCTTACCTCAAGTTCCACAGTCGTTCTCGCTGCTGGAATCCAAGAGTTGCTGCCCAATAGGGTTGTTCGTCGCTAGAAGGTGGCTGCCGAAAAATGGGTGGCTGCTGGAAGACCCTCCTCACTGCCGGGATCCAAAAGGAAACACCCAATCAATAAAATACCGAGATGAGATACACCAATCACCACTAGGAAGCGTACCTACCTCCAAGATCACTGCTAGGAGACCCCGTGCTCACGCCATCAGCCAGGGGAAATGATCAAGAAACCGACAGAGGCAAGGGTGAGGTGGCATAGTGAGGCTAGGTGGCTACGGCGGTGGAGAACTAGGGCACTACTAGGCCCATCGGTGGTGCGACAGCACCTGGTGATCAGCAACAATGCCGAGGCGTGAGGTTGGCAGAGGGGCGGTCGTCTGCCGTCGCTAGGGCAGAGGGAAGGAGAGTCAGCTGACTGTGAACCCAACCTAGGGCACGAGATAATCAGCTGACTCAGCTGCAGTGGCTTGGTGTTGCATGAGAGGGGCGGCGCCAGAGGAGGAAAGGATCAAGAGGGTGGCTCGACCGGCAGTGGCTCACGCTCGCCGAAGCTTGGGCAAGGACGGAGGAGAAGAGAAGGGCGGTGTCGGTAAGAAGGGGTCGGTGGAATGGGGGTAGAAATAAGGAGGAGAAGAGAAGTGTCGGCCTCTCTTTGGTCCCGACTTTATGCATGCGGGAGGAGAAGAAACTGCAGTGGTTAGGGCACGCGGTGGTTCGGCGGGGAAAGATGAGGGGCGCGAGCCGGTTCGGCGAGGAAGGGAAGAAAGAAAATAAAATAAAAGAGAAAGGAATTAAGAAAATAAACATTTCCTCGCTTAAATGGGTAGCCTAACCAGGCTTTCCCGGGGCCCAGTTTTTATCCCTGTAACCGAAGTCATACGGTCTCCGAAAAATTCCCAGAAAATTTCTAAAATTCCAGAAAAATTCCCTTATCGTTATTCGTCATTTTTCGGTATTTTACAATTCATGAAGGGATTTAAAAGAGAAATTTTATTTTTAAAATTTCCTTTTATAGACATCAACATGGTTTTAAAAGTGAGTTTTAAATTTTTAAAATCTTTCTTTTTATGGCTTTTTACAAAGGATTAAAGAGAGATTTTAATTTTGTTAAAATCTTTCCTTATTTGTAGTTGTCTATAATGTTTAAAAGAGAGATTTTAATTTTTGATAAAACTTTCCTTTTTTGTAACCATGATTTAAAAGAAATGTTTTAATTTTAATCTTTTCTTTTTTTGTAGATGTCAACATGTTTTAAAAGAGAGAGATTAATTTTTAAAACTTTCCTTTATTGCCATGTACAATAGGAAATTTAAAAAGAGAGAGAGATTTTAATTGTTTTAAATCTTTCCTCTTTTGCTTTTGTGTGGCCAGCCATGTATTGTTTAAGAGGAAGTTTTAATTTTTTTTATTTTAAAACTTTCCTTTTTAGTCATTAACAAGGATTAAAAGGAAGTTTTAATTTTATTTTAAAACTTTCCTTTTTTTGTCTTGAGCAAGGATTATAAAAGAGAGGAAGAGGGAGCCTTCATGAGAATATATGACCTTAGTCTCCTCTCTTGATCCTAGTGTGGTCGACCCTTGCTTCTTCCCTTGCTCCTTGTTTTCTTTCTCTCAAGGCCGGCGGCACATCAAGAAGTTCCTTTTCCTTGGTGGCCGGCTACTTGGAAGAGAAGAAGAAGAGAAAGGAAGTTTCCTATTTTAGCATCCCTTGGTGGCTCGAAAGTCTTGGAGGAGAAGAAAGCTTGGGTGGATTTTATCTTGGGAGATCATTGCCCACACGACGTCTAAGTGAAAGAGAGGAATACAATAGAAGATCAAGATGTCTATAAGCTACAAAAAAAGGTATAACTAGTTATTTGTTTTCGCATCATAACTAGTTCATCCTTTTGTAAAGATCTTGAAAAAACAAACACAAGAGGCTATCGGTTTTAGGTTATCATTTTGTTATCGATTTTATTTTTTGATTTCATGTTTCGATATTGTGCTTCTATTGAGGTCTCTGTAATTAAATCTAGTTTACTGTAAGAACTTAAATATCTGATTTCTTTGAAAGGTTTTGTCTAGGAAGTGGTGGATGATCCCATACCCAAGAAGGCCTAGTGTCTTGCCATGTTTAACCTGGAAACCGATCTTTGAAATAGATATTTAATTAACTTTTGTAATATGGTTTAACTTATGAAGAATACATAGGTTAAACTTGGAGTAAAAATGTTAAGTATCGTTCCCAATCCAAGTTTAACTTCTGAAGGATAATTTGGATTAATAATGTCAGGCATCGTTTGCAATCCAAATTTAACTTCAGTAGAGCACATGGGTAGCTAGGATAGTTCTATGCTTGTACAAATTTTTGTACAGAGGAACTAGATCGGTAATCTAGGTGTAGCAACCAACAACTTACTCCATTAAATAGGATTGTGCCCCTTCAGATGGAGAAGATCACATGCTCCTAAATAATTTCCTATAATCACCCATAAAGGAAGTTTGATCTAGTGATTCACAAACAAACTCATCCGATGTGGAGGAAGGCACTCAAAGCCAACACGCAAGTTTGTTTGCATCACTTACAAACTAGTAATGGAGCCGGTGGAATTTATTTAAAATCCCTCTCCCACTTAGTTATTTAAGATGAGGATTTTAACATGCAAGCACACATCACATGCACACACACACATCACAACAAATAAAAGCAATAAATATGGAAAAATAATTTTCCAACTATTATGACATCTTCCATTGCTATCCTCCGTGTGCCGCCAGCCCTAGCAGTCGTCAAACCAAGCCGCCATCCCTAGGGCTCATGTTGTCGCATCCATCGAGCTTCCTTTTCCGCTGTGCCTCTAGTCCTCAAATAGCACCACGCCTCGCAAGGATATGATCTGTGACAAAAATAAAATTTTACATATATCGATCCTATATTCCACAAAGGAATGTACATAAAGTCTAGATCGAACAAATTGTAAAATCCTAAAACTAATACAGCTCCTATTGTATTTAATAAATACAATCATGCACACACATAAAATGCCCTCGACATGTCCGAGGGTCCAATCACACATAATCACAATAGGCCATAATAGTTGGAGTCTACAACCACATAGTTAATCTATTTGCACATCCTACTATTTTCATGCCTAAAATATGTATGCCATGTGCATAATTAAACTAAAAACCAAACACACAGAGGTAAAACCTAGCTCTGATACCAATTGTTGGTTGCTACTCGGAATACCATTCTAGTTCCCCTATACAAAAATTTGTACAAGCATAGAACTATCCTAGCTACCCATGTGCTCTACTGAAGTTAAATTTGGATTGCAAATGATGCTTAACATTATTAATCCAAATTGTCCTTCAGAAGTTAAACTTGGATTGGAAACGATACTTAACATTTTTACTCCAAGTTTAACCGTTGTGTTCTTCATAAGTTAAATCATATTACAGAAGTTAATTAAATATCTATTTCAAAGATTGACTTTCAGGTTAAACATGGTGAGGCACTAGGCCTTCTTGGGTATGAGATCATCCACCACTTCATAGACAAAGTCTTTCAAAGAAATCAGATATTTAACTTCTTACAGTAAACTAACTTTAACTACAGAGACCTCAATAGAAGCACAATATCAAAAACATGAAATCGAAAAATAAAATCCTTAACAAAATGATAACTTAAAACCGATAACCTCTTGTGTTTGGTTTTTCAAGATCTATACAAAAGGATGAGCTGGTTATGATGCGGAAACAAATAACTAGTTATACCTTTTGTAGCTTATAGACCTCTTGATCTTCTGTTGTATTCCTCTCCTTCTCTTGGACATCGTGTGGGTGACGACCTACCAAGATGAAATCCACCCAAGCTTCTTCCTTTGCTTCCAAGTTTCGGCCACCTTCCACCAAAGAATACTAGGATGCAATACCTCCTTCACTTCTTTCTTCTTCTTCTCCAAGCAACCGGCCACCAATGTCTCCCCAAGGCTTGATGCCGCTGGGCACAAAGAAGAGAAAAGGGAGAAGAGGAAGAGCCGGCCACAAGGAATAGAGAAGAGGAATAAGAGATGTGTATTAAACCATAAGGCACCACCTCCTCTTCTTTTATAATCCTTGGTGATTGCAAAAAAGGAAAGTTTTATAACAAAAAATAAAACCTCCTTTTCCATCATGGCATGGCCAGCCATAAGCTTGTGCTCTAAGCAAGGAATGATTTTAAACAAAATTAAAATCTCTTTTGTGGATAGTTATAAAAGGAATGTTTTATAAATTAAAATCTCTCTCTTTTAAATCCTTTTATGGATATCTATATAAGAAAAGATTTTAAAATAAAACTTCTCTTTTAAAACACGGGTACGAAAAGAAAAGTTTTATCAAAAAATTAAAATCTTTCTTTCACATTATAAATAACTACAAATAAGGAAAGATTTTAAATCTCTCTTTTAATCCTTTGTAGAAAAGTTATAAAAGGAAAGATTTTAAAATTTAAAACTCTCTTTTAAAACCATGTGGATGGCATCATAAAAGGAAAGACTTTATCAAAATTTTATTTTTAATAAAACTTCCTTTTCTCTTATGATATGGTCGACCCCTTGCTTGGGCACCAAGCAAGGCTTGGTTGGCCCTAGCTTGAGCTCCAAGCTTTGCTTGGCCGACCCCTTACTTGGGCTCCAAGCTAGGATGTGGCCGTCCCTTAAGCATGTTTAAGAAGCTGGGCTTTGGGTAGATATAAGGCTTTATAAATAAGAGGCTACAATAGGGGTCGAGAGAAGGAATTGGTTTGGTCTCCCGATGAGTTTGAGCTTCCCTTGTTCTCCCCGAACACCCAACTCAAGTTCATCAATAATTACTCATATCACTAAAGAGTTATTATTGCACTACCGCACCAATCCCATATTACAATATGGGCTCCTTCTTATCATGAGTATGTTAGTCTCCCTGTGTTTAGGATATAGAATGCCCACTAATTAAATGAGTTACTGACAACTCACTTAATTAATATTTAGCTCCAAGAGTAGTAGCACTCAACCTTATTATAATGTCAGACTAAGTCCACCTGCAGGGTTTACATGACAATCCTTATAAGCTACTCAAGGGGGCATCATCAACCTAGATCACTAGGATACAGTTTCATTCTATAATTAACAACACACCATATAAATAATATCATTTCCCAACTTATCGGACCTATTGATTTAACGAACTAAATCTCACCCTTTGATAAATTAAAGGAATAAATATTAAGTATACGTGTTTGTTATTATATCATGATTAAGAGTATGCATATCCATAATAACAGAGGTCTTGTTCTTTTTTACAGTCAGTATAAAAAGAACAACCTCAAATGGTCTTGCTCAATACATTCAGAGTGTACTAGTATAATTTTATAGTCAAGATGAACTAATACCAAATTATACTACAACCATTCCAATGGTTTGTCCCATTCTATCTTGGTTGTGAGCTACTATTTATAATTTATAAGGAACTGATAGCATACTCTTCTGTGTGACACCACACACCATGTTATCTACAATATAAATTAAATGGAAAACTACATTTAACATAAATGCAGATATTTGACCAATGTGATTCTTATTTAAAATAAATATTTATACAAAAACCTAGGCTTTTAATATACATCCTTACAGTAAGTACCATCTACTCACAAAACAAACATTAAAAGGGAAACATACTTTTTTTTTCAAAACTGCTTGGGGAAAACACAAACAATGGCATTAAAAGGGAAACATACTTTTTTTTTCAAAACTGCTTGGGGAAAACACAAACAATAGAAACATGCTTTTCAAAACTGCTTGGGGAAAACACAAACATACACTTGACAGTAATTCATGCTAAAACACATAATTTAGAAATATGTGCATGGCATGTATTTTTAAACAGTTTTATCATGCAAAACATCAGCTTAAAAGCATGCGAGTAATGTAATGAAAACAGGAATCTTGTGTTGGTGCGGGAAGTATCCGACGATCGAACCCAAGTTTTGATAATGGCAAAGGGTTCAAAGTTAATTCGTGTTGTTATCTAACATGTTGAATGAGTGTTTCAGGAAAGTCCTAACTGCGGTTAGGCAGGTGAAAATCCTAGGGGGTGGTAACCCTAGGTCCTAGGGGGCGGTAACCCTAGGTGGAGAAAAGTCCTAGCTGCGGTTAGGCAAAGGGAAAACCCTAGGGGGCGGTAACCCTAGGTCATAGGGGGTGGTAACTGTAACGCCCGCCCTCCCTGCTAACCCTAAGGGACGGGGCTACGATACTCTACGTATAAATTTTTCTTTTTAAAACAGCGGAAGACTTAAAATAATTTTCATAGTTTTAATAAAACTTTTCTTTTAAATTTCTTTTGAACTATACTATCACATGGCATCAAAAATCATAACATCAAATCCAGTGGAACCATAATGTCAAGCCACACATGTTTAGGTATCACAAGTCATAAAATACCAATGCATAGTTCTTTAAAGAAACTTTAAGCAGGTTCTTATTTATTTGGTTGCCTAGCCACTGCCACACACATCTTCGTTGCTCCTCCTGCTGCTCCTCTAACTCATCCAGCTTTTTCCTTTATCTGTGGTACAAGGAAAGTAAGCTATGAGCACTCATGGCTCAGTAAGTTCCTTTCCTACTCACTGAAACCAACAATCAGCACATAATCAAGAATGCATCAACAAGTCATAATCTCAACTAGTCATATCAAGCATCACCATGGCCGAAACATATACATAGTGCATTGCATAAAACATAGCTAGACATGGCATAACAAACAAGTATCATGGTATATCAAAGCATGGCCGAAACATGTATATCAAAACATCATACTATGGCCGAAGCATGTACATCAAGGCATCATCATATCCATGGCCGAAATCTATATATCAAGCATCAACAAATCAATGGCCGAAACATGTCTATAAGGTATAGCATGAACATAACGTAATCATACCTTATCATGGCATATCATAATCAAGAGCATAACATGAAACATAGCATAATCATAAGGTGTATGCAATATGATTTTGGAAAACATGTATCCGAAAAACATGTGTATGTCTCATGATCTTTTAAACCATTTTCTTTTACATATATACTTGAAAATAATCTCAACATAAGGGGGATCCCGGCTATGTACCACTTACATATTGCGCGCAACCTTGTAGGTCCAAGGTAGCAAGTCTTGAACCCTACGAGGCAAACATACTAGGCCCTTAGTCCTAGGGGCACTTAGGAGCCCATCTCTAACGAGGTCCTTAGTCCCCGGGGCGCTTATGGAGCCCGCCCTTGGTACAAGCTACTCACATATAAAGTAAAGTACATGTCATACATATCATGTATCATAAAAGCATGCATCACTTAGGCACACATTATATCATAAAAGTATGCATCACTTAGGCATACATCATGTCATAGAAGTATGCATCACTTAGGCATACATCATATCATAAAGGTATGCATCACTTAGGCATACATCATGTCATAAAGGTATGCATCACTTAGGCATACATCATATCATAAAGGTATGCATCATTTAGGCATACATCATGTCATTTCAATATGCATCACTTAGGCATAGATCATAAAAACATGCATATCTTAAGCATAAAGCATATCATCAAGCATGCATGATTTAACCACATATCATATCATGAAAGCATGCATATTTTAAGCACTAAACATAGCATCAAGCATGCATAATTTAACCACATATCATAACATAAGCATGCATAATTTAAGCACAAAGCATATCATATCATAAAAGCATGCATATCATATCATAAGTCATAAATCACAAGCATACATATTAAGCATAAGGGTGTATCCTATGATTATCCTATCATAGGAAACATGGTATCATATTTATCTTGGTTTTAAGCTTCCTAAACCCTTGTGGCCGAAACCCTTTAGAGCTCAACTTAGGTTAAACACAACATCCAAGCATGTGGCACCTAAATTATCATCATAACATTTTCATAGGAAGCATTATAAACATGATTAACTTAGTTTCTAAGTTCCTCAAGTCCCTAATTTCATATGGCCGAAACCTTAAGGTGTGAAACAAGGTTCCATATGACATAAAAGCATGGACAACTTTAAATCATATTTATAACATTTTTACCAAGGAACAAGGTAAACACATTTGACACATTTGAATTAGTTCCTAAGTTCTTTAAGCCCTTAACATATGTCATGGCCGAAATTTAACAAGTTCTCATTAGGGCTACAAACAAGCATACAAGCATGTGAACTTGGACTAACATTATGTATAAATTCATACAAGGCATCATCCAATAGTTATGGCCGAAACAAACCCTAGCATCATTTTAGGTCATAAAACAACATATAGTAATTGAACCTTGGCTTTCTACTTATCATATTTCATGTAGGGTGACATGAGCATATTAAATTTAAGTCCTAGGGTTTCTAGGGCATCTAAACCTTCATGGCCGAGACTCACAATGGTCCATTTAGATCATGGAAAAATTATACAAGTATGTGACAAAATCAATACATTATCCTATTTACATAAGAAGTACTTTTAACACATTTGGTTTCATTTCTAAGGCCTCTATGTCTTTTAAACCCTACTTGGCCAAAACTCATAGCATATAAACTTGCTTCAAATAGCCTAAAAGCATGAGAATTTATACAAGTTTCATAGCATGTATAAAGACAAGCATAATGAGTATACATATGAATTGTGTCTTAGGCTTTCTAGGTTTCTTTTTCTCTTTTTCTTTTATTTTTTTCTCATGGCCGAAACCTACCATTCTTTAGCTAGGTTTTTAAGTGGCCTAAAGCATGACAAACCTAAGTAAGTTTCATGGCAAAAGTTACTAAGAAACATATATACAAATTGGTTCATGTATAAGCTAGGACCCCTTGTGGTTATACATGTTATATGTCATCCACTAATTTTTTTCTACACCCTAACTAAGCATGAGGGCATTGAACAACTTTCATATCTAAACAGCATAGAGGTCTTGAGCATATTAAAATCTTGTTTAAGCTTTTCTAAGCTATCCATCTCATCATGGCCGAAAAACCCTAAGAAGGAGTTCATGGAATTCTAGCAATATTCAAGCATACAAATCCTTTAAGATCTTTGTATTCTATCACATGAGCATGGTTATTTAAATTTAAAAATCTTTCTAACCCTAAACCCTTTCTTGGCCAAAACATATGAGTGGTTTTCTTTTAGTTTCAAATATCTTCTAAGGAAGAAACACTAATACATAACCCTTAATATTTCATAGGGAGAACCTTGTACTAGTTGGGTGAAACAATAAATTTTCCTAGCCTCTTAAGAATATTTTTGGCCGAAATTCTAGGGTTCAGTACTCCTCTGATCAAGCATCATATAGGTATAAAATCATGAAGAAGAACCCCTTTACATAGCATAGAAAAATCTATCATGTAGTGAAGACTAGTTTAAACACCATTAGATTTTGGAAGCTCTTCTTGGCCGAATTTTCTCAAACTTGTTTCTAGGTTTTAAAATCTTCATAAAATCCGAAAAACACATAAAAGCCTTGTACCACAGGTGAGGGGAAGCTTACATCCTTTTTCGCTTGTGGATCTAAGGTATGGTGAAGAAGAAGTAGCCTCTTCTTCTAGTTCCTTTCCCTTGGTTCCTTTGCTAAGTCCTCCTTGTATCCTAGGCTTTCTTAGGGAAAAACTTGGCTTTGGGGCTGAAGATGGAGGAGAGGGGATTGTGGTGTTCTCGGTGAGGGAGAGGATGAATGAGAGAAAATGAGAGAAAAATAGTTTTCTCTTTTCTTGCTCCCTTTTATGTTAAGGGGGAAGAGGTAGCAAACTTAGTTTTTGCTTTCCTTCTCCCTTAGCCCTTTTTCTCTATTTTATTTTTATTTTTATTTGTTTATTTATCCTCATCATTCATGGTGAAATAAGGGGGAATGAATCCCCTTAATTAACTTCTTTTATTTTCGGAAAAATTAAAGAGGAAGAGGGAGAGGAAGGGAGGAAGGCAAGTTGCCTTTCTCTTGCTCTTTACTTGTTTCCTTTTGGCTAGCTTTTACTCTTACCTTTATCATGAGTTTCCCTCCTTTGCTATCAACATATTATTCCTATCCCAACTGGTTATTACCCATTAATTCTATGAAATATAATATAAGAGGTTCAAGGTTCAATCCTTGACCTCTCCCTATTTTTATTTCTTTTTATTTCCTTTTTGGTTCAACTCACTTCCTATTATTTTTCTAAGGCAAAATCCCACATTCATATATTTATCTTACAAGCTTAGTGGGTATTACAGTAACCCTATGCGAAAAGTCTTGGCAGGTTGATGGCTTCAGGCAAAAGTCCTAGGGGGTGGTAACCCTAGGTGGAAAGTCCTGGTGTCGCGAACCAGGTGAAAGACTAGACTAGCCGGGAAGCGGATGTCTAGCAGAAAGTCTAGAAGCGTCGAGTGCTGAGCAAAAGTCCAGTCGATCTGGAGGATCGCACTGGCAACAGGTAAATCTCCTGAGTGGAGTAGGTGAGGACGCGTTCCCCGTAGAGGGAACAGTAGGCGTCGGGTCGACCTAGGATTTCCGGACGGAAATCCGAAGTCAGACCCGGACAGTCCGGAGACTGTCATAATATTCTTTATCATATTCATACAGTTATTTTATGCTAACTTTGTGTTGCAGGATATTGTTTGGGACTAACATGTCTTGTAGGTACAAAATAATGATGTTTTCCCTCGAATGAACAGTGTCTGAGGCACCTCCATGGGGCTCGGAGGCGCCTCGGGTACAAAAGCTGACCTGGCCACGAAGCAGGGCTGAAGGCGCCTCGGTTGGCTATGGAGGCGCCTTGGAAGGCGCCTTGAAGACCTATCAAGGTGCCTTCAAGGTGATAAGCACAGAACGGTCAGCGCTCATCTGCACGGTGGACTCGGAGCTATGGAGGCGCCTTCGGAGGCTTCCAAGGCGCCTTGGACACCCTTTATAAGGGGGTTTCGAGCAGCACCTCAAAATAACTGATTACAAGTGATCGTGCTTCAATTGGCTGCTAAACGCGACATCCCGAGAAAGCTTCAATTCGACTCAACGATCCGACATTTTGATTTCCTTAGATTCTGTCGTCGGTATTGTATTTCTTTAATTAAGCAAATTGTTCTAAGTCTGTAATATTTATCAAGCTTATAGTTGTTGCCCACGGAAAACGATCAAGGATAGCGGGCCTTCGAGTAGGAGTCGCCTTAGGCTCCGAACGAAGTAAATCCCTTTGTGTCTCTGTGTTTATTTATTTTATTTCGCTGTGTTTTAATTACTCCGATAGTTGTTCGATAATCGAACAAAATAGCCACGAGCTCTATTCACCCCCCCCCCTCTAGCGCGTCTCGATCCAACAATTGGTATCAGAGCGGGGTCGCTTTGAACTGGTGCAACCACCATTCAAGCATTTTTCGTGGCTTTGTCGTTTGGATAGGGTAAACTGGTGCATACGCCTTTCGTTTTTTCCCTCTAAAATTATTTTCGAAAAATTCATTTTCATCCTTTCACAGTTTATTAGTATTGATAAAATATTAAATTTGGAAAAATTTGAAATAATATTTTTTAAATATTTTTTAATAATATTTTATTATTATTTTATTATTTTTTCTCGAAACTAGTGAACTTCTATTTCTATCCTTCCATACCGCACTGCTAATCCAGGATCAAGTCCTGGTACATTTTTCTGCTATTTTTTGTGTGCACGGTTCTTTTAAAATTGCATTTCAAGAAGGATTCTGCACCGTCCGACCGCCGCTCTTTTCTGGCGAGGACTTTGGAGACTGGAAGAACCGGATGGAATACCACCTCAAGACGCAAGTCGAGATGTGGATCATCATCCAGACCGGACTCGAACTTCCACGTGACGACACCGGAGAACTTATCTCATGCATCAACTAGGATTCTAGCACAATGAAAAAAGTTGAAGCCGATGCCAAAGCAACCTGCATGCTACAATGTGGCCTAACCAATGAAGAACTGAACAGCATCGGCCCCTTCACAAGTGCAAAAGAGTTGTGGCAAAAGTTGATGAAACTACACGAGGGCACTTCCGACGCTCAAGTAAGTAAGCATAATTTAATAAATGATTTATTTGAATTAGATGAGCAGAATAATACTACTTCGGTCGAGGAAGGTATTACGATGGTTGCAGGTACAAGTAAGATAGAGGAAAAGATATAGTCCGAGTCTTCAGATGAATCCGGGTCCGACGTAGAAGAACCGACGAGCTTCCTCGCTCTACCAGTACTAGCAACCGTGGTGGAAACTGAGTCCGAGTATGAGTCAGAAACCGAGAGCGAATCCGAGACTGAGTCTGATCGAAGCCACGAATCCGCATTCGTTTTCGAAGGACCAAAACCCACTGTAAGTTCACTACTTGTAGAATTTCAATTAGATAACTTGCATGAATTATTACCTTACTTAGTAAAAAAGATGGCTAAATCCTACGTCTGGGTTAAGTCGCTCCAAAAGGAGGTAATAGCCCTTAAGGAAGAGACTGACTCGAGCTCTTTAACTGAGTCAGTTCAAATTGGAAGTTCAACTCAAGTCCAACAACTTGAGGAAGAAAATTCCAATTTAGAAGCTCAAATTAAAGAACTCAAGGACACGTTGGAACGGTTCACCTTGGGCTCCAAGAATCTGGATCTGATTCTTGGAAAACAGCGAGCCGTTTATAACAAAACTGGACTTGGATTTAAAACTAAAATAAAATACAAATCATATTTATCGCTAGTTAATAGAAATAATAGAAAAATTGTCCAAGCATGGGTGCCAAAATCCAACTTGGTTAATCAAGTTGGAACTGGTCACTATTGGGTCCCCAAGGATCAAGTCTATTACCTTGATAGACCATATCGAGGCTATGATCCAGGGGGAGCTAATAGAAAAACAATATTAAGAATATAATTCAAATTAATATTCAAATTAAATTTGAAATTAAAATTAAAAATTAAAAATTCAATTAAAAATTAAAAATTAAAAATTCAATTAAAAATTAAAAATTAAAAATTCAATTAAAAATTCGAAATTAAATTAAAAATTCAAAATTCAAAATTCAAAATTCAATTAAAAATTTAAAATTAAATTCAAAATTCAAAATTCAATTAAAATTTTGAAATTAAATTAAATTCGAAATTCAATTCGAAATTAATTCAAAATTAAAAGTAAATTTCAACTTAAGTTAAATAAAAATAGTTGGAGGATCTAGACTCGCTGGCACCCCCAACTGAACTACCCGACAGGGTAACTGAACCTAATCTACCCGAAATAGGTAAAACAAGAGTAGATTACTCGACAGGGTAATTAAGGTTAGATCAAAACGGGCTAGGTTTAACTTGACCCACAGTACTGGTGAAGTTTTTGGATGATAGTACGTTAGGGAAGCTTGGGCATCGCATGTCTAGGAAGATATGGCTTCGACCTAGTGCATTTGGCCAAGTGGAACTGACCGAAGCTACCCTTAAATGGATCTTAACTAGTTAGACCAAGGTTTAGTATTAAGCTCAATGGGTAAGACTATTTGGAAAACCTCGAAGGCATGGTTACTTTAATGAGTTCCATGTGACTCACCATAGCCCAAAAGTTTATCCAAAGAATGCTTACTTGTTGAACCCAAAGCTAAACCTGAATCTAACATAAAGCTAAACCTTACCCTAAAATTCAACTATAATTCATCTCACAACAATTATAGGATTCCCTGATTGAAAATTTAGATCGGGTGAGATGACTAAAAAATTAAAATTGACTTAAACTTAATGATTTTAAAACTTAATTTCAAAATTATTTGAAAAATCTTTCAAAATCATTTTAAAATCTTTCAAAATCATTTGAAAAATCTTTTAAAACTTCATTTCTAAATTATTTAAAATCTTTCAAAATCATTTTAAAAATCTTTTAAAACTTCATTTCAAAATTATTTAAAATCTTTCAAAATTATTTTAAAAATCTTTTAAAATTTCATTTCAAAATTATTTAAAATATTTCAAAATCATTTTAAATCTTTAAAAACTTCATTTCAAAATTATTTAAAATCATTCAAAATCATTTTGAAAATCTTTTAAAACTTCATTTCAAAATTATTTAAAATCATTCAAAATCATTTTAAAAACCTTTTAAAACTTCATTTCAAAATTATTTAAAATCATTCAAAATCATTTTAAAAATCTTTTTAAACTTCATTTCAAAATTATTTAAAATCTTTCAAAATCATTTTAAAAATCTTTTTAAACTTCATTTCAAAATTATTTAAAATCTTTCAAAATCATTTTAAAAATCTTTTTAAACTTCATTTCAAAATTATTTAAATCTTTCAAAATCATTTTAAAAATCTTTTTAAACGTCATTTCAAAATTATTTTAAAATCCTTCAAAATCATTTTAAAAATCTTTTAAAACTTCATTTCAAAATTATTTAAAAAATCTTTCAATATCATTTTAAAAATCTTTTAAAACTTCATTTCAAAATTATTTAAAATCTTTCAAAATCATTTTAAAAATATTGTTAAAAATATTTTCACAATTATTTAAAAATCTTTTCAAACTTAATTTCAAAATTATTTAAATCTTTCAAAATCATTTTAAAAATCTTTCAAAATCATTTTAAAAATATTTTAAAACATAATTTCAAAATTATTTTAAATCTTTCAAAATCATTTTAAAATCTTTTCAAAATTTATTTAAAAATCTTTTCAAAATCAATTACAAAATTATTTAAAAATCTTTTCAAACTTAATTTCAAAATTATTTAAAAAACTTTTCAAACTTAATTTCAAAATTATTTAAAAAATATTTTTAAAATGAATTTCAAATTTATTTAAAAAATCCTTTGAATCTTAATTTCAAAATTATTTAAAAATCTTTTCAAACTTAATTTCAAAATTATTTAAAAATTCTTTTCAAAATCAATTTCAAAATTATTTCAAAATCTTTTCAAAATTATTTAAAAAATCTTTTCAAAATCATTTTCAAAATTATTTCAAAATCTTTTCAAAATATTTTCAAAATTATTTAAAAAATATTTTCAAACTTAATTTCAAAATTATTTAAAAATCTTTTCAAACTTAATTTCAAAAATTATTTAAAAAATCTTTTCAAAATCAATTTCAAATTTATTAAAAAAATATTTTCAAAATCAATTTCAAAATTATTTGAAAAATCTTTCAAAATCATTTTAAAAATCTTTTAAGACTTCATTTCAAAATTATTTAAAATCTTTCAAAATCATTTTAAAATTCATTTAAAACTTCATTTCAAAATTATTTAAATCTTTCAAAATAATTTTAAAAATCATTTTAAAATCTTTTCAAAATTTATTTAAAAATATTTTCAAAATCAATTTCAAAATTATTTAAAAATCTTTTCAAACTTAATTTCAAAATTATTTAAAAATCTTTTCAAACTTAATTTCAAAATTATTTAAATGTAACGATCCAATTTTCCTATTTCAAGTTCTAAAAGTCCATAAAAATATTTGGAAATAATTTTAAAATATTATTGAGATTTTTAGAAATTTTTAGAGTATTTTTACGTAATTTTTGGAGGTCGTTTAGTAGGGTTACAAAAAGAAAGAAGTTTTAAAAAAAACATTGAAGGTGAGATTCGAAACCCACGACCTCGAGTCGGACTGACCCAAGCAAAACCAGCCCAACCAGCTGAGCTACACGGTTTTGTTAACCTTATATGGTGAGAACTAAGTTTATAGCATAGTTAATGATTAGGGAATAAATTGGGAAAAAGTGTGTGGCTGAGGGATTGAAGTCGAGACCTTTGACTTGGTTAAAACTTGGTTGACCAGCTGTGCTAGCGAGTTTTGTTAATTTACAAAAGAATGGATTATATTTAAGGTATAGTAATTAATAAAAATCTTAGTTATAAGAAAAGGTTTAAGTTTTTCCCGAACCCTAAATTTTTCTCACCCGAACCTCTCTTCCTCATCCTTTCTCACGCGACGGAGCGGCGCCGTTCTGTGCTTGGGAGAAAACGAAGCCCTAGCTTTGTCTCCGGCGCCAGCGAAGGGCTTATCTGACCGGTCTTCACCCATGCGTGACCAACTTGACGAGGGAAGCTCGGAAACGAGAAGAAGAGCCGAGATCTCAAGTTTCTTCCAAAGCCCTAGCTGCTGTTCTTCGGTTGTAAGTCCAAGAACCAAAGGTGAGTTGCTTCTCACCTACAGTAGGAGTAGTTCCGCGATATTGATCTTCTCTTTTTGTTTAGTTTCGGACCTTTGTTTTTCTATAAGGAGTTTCGGATCTTTAGTTTTGTTCTTATTGCCATGAGTTAGATTTCTGAAGCATGTAGTAGGAGTAGTTCCGAGTTTTGATTTTAGTCCTTTCTTTGCATTTGGAACATGTTGTACCGAATTTAGTTGATTAGGGATTTAGTCTCTTTTCTTGCGTTCGACAGTAGCTTACTTAAGGTAATGTTGCTAGGGGTTTAAGAGATTATTTTATTTTATTCGGCAGTAGCATGTTTTAGGAATTGGAAGCTTGAAGGGATTTGAATGGATTTAGTAAATGATTTAGATTTGGAACTTGTGGTTTAATTTCGTTGAGTTACATGCATTAGAAAGGTGTGTGATACGTGATATGTCATTGCTCACCATCTTTTGTAGTTAGCACAGATTCTGTTCATAGTTTGTATGTGGAGCTTAATTAACATTGATGCTAGAACAACCCACTCCCTTTGGTATCTACTGCAGGCATGAACAGCCCATTTGGAGCTGAGAATGATCCCTTTTGAAGCTTACCATTAAGTTCTGTTGTGCATATTCATGGGCAAGAAGAGCCACCAATTCATAGCAGTTTAGATCCTTTTGTGTTGAGTTAGTAAGCATGATATTTTGTTAATTCCATGCAGCAATGATTCCTTTATTTTCTAGATTCCTTTGTTATTAGAATAACATGAGCAAATTTTCAGTTTAACTAGCATTTTAGTTAGATGTTCCTTTGCAATTAACTAGCACGAACAGCAATATTGTACATTACAAGTTTGATTTTCTTGCTGGTTTACTAATCAAGAACTAGACAACTTGTATGAAAGTAAGCAGTTTAGGCTTCTTTAAGTTCCAGCAAGTTAAATCTTTTGTTATCATGCTAGTATTCAGTTTTAAGATCTTATTTTTGGCCATTTAATGTTAAGCAAGCAGAATTAGATTTTTCTTGCTACTACACAAGCATGTTAAACTCTTCTAGAAGATTATGAGAAGTAATAAGTAAGAAAAGACCAAGGTCTTAAACCTGATCCTAAATTCCAGCATTTGAGGATTAGCAGCATGCAAGGTGCTTGAAGAAGTGCCAAGGCATTTTATATTAGAAGAGCTAAAAGAATAACAAGTATAATGAAGTAATAGTTAAGAAGAAAATAAGTATTTTACTTTTTAATGGCATGTACCAGACACAAGGTCCATTGGGTGGGCTCCTAGATCGCCCCTAGGCACAAGATCGCCTAGAAGTACCTTAGTAGTTTCGGGATTAGCTACCTCGACTGTTATTAAGGATGCGCGCAAATTGGTACAATGTCGGGCCCAAAAGAAGTTTATTATTATTTTGAAGTATAAAAGTATTAAAGTATACGTGTTAAGCAAGTGAAATAAGATACAGAAGGTGTTTAGAATTCAGTAAGTTAAGTTCTTTATGCTAGCATGATAGTATAGATTTGCTATACATGTTTAGTATTTCAGCTAGTATGATTTCTTTATTGGTTTATGAGCATGATTAGCTATACATGTTTAGTATTTCAGTTAGTATGATTCCTTTATTGGTTTATGAGCATGATTAGCTATGCATGTTTAGTATTTCAGTTAGTATGATTCTTTTGCTATGTATGAGCATGAGTAGCTTTACATGTTAGCATTCAGTTTTAGTATGTTTTTATTTATATACATGCATATCGAGTTTTTGTGAGTTAGATAGCGCTCACTAAGCTTTATGCTTATAGACTGCATTTCCTCCTACTGCAGATAAAGGAAAAGCTAAAGTATGAAAGGAAAGCGACAAGGTGGTGGTGATGAAGGTGTGTGATGGCTGGACTATGGGGAGATCAAGAGTTTGCTAAGGAATTGTCAAAACTTTTCTGTTTAGAGTTCTTTTAGTTTTCTTTAAATGTTATTATGAGTTGAGATTGTAATTAAGTTTATTTCGCACTTGTAGTTGGGTTCTATTGATGGAGTGATATAGTTGTTTGCTATTGCTAGGGTAGTTTCCTTCTTTTATTTGTGATATTATACTGCGTGGTTGTGAAAATATATGTTCCAGCCGCCTGTGGCTGAGTATAGTTTGTTTGTATTGTTGATTTGGTCACCAGTACAGGGGAGACTTTGTCGAAATTTTTCGGTAGGGATTCCTCGTGGTTTTTAATTATACCGGTTAAGTAGAGTTAGTAGTTAAGTAACGATCACTCTTAGAGAGTAGTAGTAGTAGTAAGAAGGGTGGTCGTTACAGTTGGTATCAGAGCAGGTCCCATTCTCCAGCATCACACATCAGCACCAGCTTTGTCGTCTTCAAGTAAGAAAGTATTTAAGTTTTCTTTCTTATGCTTTCTTTATTATTTGAAGTATAGAGTATTTGCTTGTATGCGCTTTAGTAATATAGAAGTTTGTTTCTCTTTTATTCATATACCTAAGTTTGGTTAGAAAGGATAGAGAATATATCAAGTCTTTCTTTTCTTTGCATAATTAGATGTCAAGAAGAGGACGCCCCCCGTACCGCTCGTACTGAGGACCAGGCTCAGGAGAACGAAGAGCCCAGAACCCCTGGGCCTATTCTCTCTGAAGTTGTTGCTCAACTTCAGAGACAAGTAGCGAGCAGCAGCAAGAGATTGCCAATCTAATGGCCAATCAGAAGCCAGCTCCCCCCATTCCCCCAACCATTAATGTGGAGACCCAGTGGGGACTGAAGTCCTATCGGTTGCCCTAGAAGTCGCCTCAACACCTAGAAGACAAGAAGCATACCTCATCTAGTGGATGAAGCTGAAACCAGAAAGATTCTAAGGTACGACTGAGCCCTGGGATGCCCAGGCTTGCTGTAATGCCCGAAAATTCTCAAATTATTTTTAGAAATATTCTATGATTTTTCTGGAATTTTTAGATATTTTTCCGGAATTTTCCGAGTAGCGGAAGCAGTAAAAATAATTAGAACCGCAAAATAGCTTAGGCGGGAATCGAACCCGAGACCTATGGCTTAGGGATAATGTTGGGAACCAGTTGAACCCAGCAGGGCCGTGCTGAAAGGAAAGGAAACCAATTATAATTATAATTGGGTTGGCCGAATTAGTTACTTAGTATAAATAGGAAGGTTAAGTTGGGGGTTGGTTTATTTTGAGAACTTGGTTCGGCAATATCAAATTTCACCGTGACCTATCCCTCTCCCAAAAACCTTCACCGCCGCCCACTCCTCTTCCTCCTCCTCTCTCGGCGCCCAAGCCCCAAGGGCTCTCGGATCACCTTCCGGCAACGACTCCAACACGAAAGAGGTTCTTCTCCGTGAGAGGAACGCAAAGACGTGAGCGGATCGTCGAGAAGGTCATCTCCACCGGAATTCTAGCGAATAGAATCGTAAGAAATTACGAACAAGAGGTAAGAAACCCCTCACCTGCAGTATAATTGCTTCCGTTTGAGTTTTTATGCTTTAGTTAGGATGTATGCAGATTTTTTATCGATACCTAGGGTGTTTTTAACTCTCTTCGCAGATTAGGGATTTAGTTGAGCACCTCTAGACGGGCCGGACACGTTTTCCCTCTTCAGATAGGAGGTTAGACGTTGTCGGGTGCCTAGAGGTGGTCTCCCTAGTAGGAGAAGAGTTAGAGCATCCTAGGTGCTCGATTAAAGGTCTAACTCAGTAATAGACAGTTTAATTAACTGATTAAATGCACTAGAAGCATTTAAAACAGCAAATTAGTTTTATTTCAGCTTATGTAGGACTACAGTCCCATGGGTGGGCTCCCACAGTAGCCTCTAGGTTCAGACAACCTAGTTCTAGGTTCAGATAACCTAGATTCAGCAAAATAAGTATATAGCATTCAGTATTTTACTTTCAGCAGTGGCACTGTACCGGATTAGATATCCACTGGGCTGGACTCCCATAGTCGTCCCTAGGTTTAGCTAACCTAGTAAACCCTACTAGATTCGGAACTTGCAATCCCGGGTTTAGATAGGGATGCGCGCACAGCAAGTACAGTTGTCGGGCCCCTCAGCAGCATGTTTAGTATTTTCACTTATTATATGTATAGCTTTTCAAATTCACAATCAGTTACGTGAGTTCAGCTTGGTTTCAGTACCAGCTCAGTTAGTTTAGTACGGATCATGATCAGCTTAGTTCAGTTCCATGGTTTGTTTTCAGTTTCAGTTTTCATGCTCAGCTCTATTTTCGCAAGTATGATAACTTATGTTCAGTTCTTGATTGCTATGCTTGTATGATCACATGTCATGCCATGTTTAGCCTAGTCAGTATATTT
Organism: Zingiber officinale; assembly: GCF_018446385.1. Lineage (NCBI taxonomy): Eukaryota > Viridiplantae > Streptophyta > Magnoliopsida > Zingiberales > Zingiberaceae > Zingiber > Zingiber officinale. The sequence continues at coordinate 120,490,419 of NC_055990.1, forward strand.
CAAATAGCATGCTTTGAAAATCATATCTGCATCGTAAGCATGTTTTTGTGAGATAGATGGTTTCTTACTAAGCTTTTTAGCTTACAGATGCTACTTTTCTTATACTACAGATACAGGTAAAAGAAAAGTGGACTAGTGGTGGCTGGAGGGCAATGCAGACCAAGATGTGTGTGGGAGGAACCTGGAATAAAGATCTGAGGGATCTAGTTTTATTTTACTACGCATTAGAACTTGAAACAAGTCTAGTTATTAAAGTCTTTTTCTCTTTTCCCTTATGCTTCGCATTCTAGTATGGTTAATGGTATGAACTAGTGAACATGCATTATATTATGTCTTGAATGTTGCCCAATGCATGATAGAATAGTTATTAGCATTTGTAGAGCTGTTTCACTGATTTTGGCACGAAATCTGCTGAAATCAGAGTTTCAGCTCGAAATCAGAAACCCCTGATCGGTTAGCCGATCCAGTGGCTCTCGATCGGTCGGTGAGACCGATCAGTGATCTGCTGAAGAACACAGTTGCGCTCTCGATCGATCCGTGGATCGATCAGTCGAATCGACCGATCGGTCGCCAGATCGATGAAACCGATCGATCTCAGCGACCGATCGAGGACCGGTGGATCGGTCGTGACCGATCCGGCAGCCGCATGCGACCTAGTTATGGATCGGTCGGTTGAACGATCCGGAGGTTCACCGAAAGAGGTGAGATCGGTCTGTGGATCGATCCGAAGTTTATTATCAGTTGTAAATACCTCCCCTAGCATGTGTACAACTCCTAGGTACACCTACAATACTAAGATCAGTTTTTAAAGATAATAGTTTAGCAAAATTTTTATTAGCCCAGCTTTCCGCACAGTATAGTTTAGCATAATTGTAGCGACCGGCCTTACAGCCAGTACCCAGAAGCTGGGTCGTTACAGAGTGGTATCAGAGCCAAGTTCCATACTTCCTACACACACATCAGCATTGTACCTGCAGCTTCCAAGTAAGAATACCTCTACTTTATTTATGCTCCTTGTCTTGTTATTACAGTTCATGTTTATATGCCTACTGCTTGTTAGTATGTGATAGTTTTAAACATGATATCAGTAGTTATATAACTGTGATTACATTAGTTATGTTATGTTCTCTATGTCTTTAGAAATGGCACGAGGACGCCCAGCTAGAAGGGCTTTAGCTACTGAGCCCCAGCAAGAGGCAGGCAGTTCAGTTACAGCAGCAGCTAGCTGAACAGCAACAGGAAATAGCCACCTTAAAGGCTAATCAGCAGAGTACCCCCACAGTCACCCCGGAACCGAATTTGACTACTCCGGTAGTCTTGGAGGTTCCACCAGCTCAGCCTACAGCACCAGCACCAGCACCAGCACCAGCAGCTGATCCAGTGGCAGCGGGTCAAGCCAGAGAACTTCTCAGGCACTAGTGAACCATGGGATGCACAAGCCTGGTTCAAAACACTGGAGAGCACGATGGAGCTTCTGGACTGGCCAGAACACGAGAAGGTGAAGTGTGCCTCCTTCTGCCTGACAGGAGACGCACGCATGTGGTGGGAAAGAATCAGAACGAAGCGCCCAGTGAACCAGATGTCATGGGCTGACTTCGAGAAGGAGTTCTTCCACATACGGGTTACGAACCGCCACTACGACGAGTTCACTGAGTTTCGTCAGGGCAACCTTTCAGTTGAGGAAGCCATGAAGAAATTCAACAGGTTGGCTCGTCTGTGCCCAGAGCTAGTCAGCACAGAGAAGGAACGAATCCGGTTGATGCTCAAGATGCTGAGGCCAGAGATAGCAGTGAACGTGGCTGGTGGCGTACATAGGCCACAAACCACAGAGGAGTTAGTGAGCAGTGCCTTGACCACAGAGCACTACCAGAATACAGAAGCAAGTCTCCTCAGAGTCCAAAGGCCAAGGAAACCCTCACACTCAGAAACAGCAAGGTCACAGCTCTAACTGGAAAGGGAACTCCAACAGCAAGCGCAAATCAGGTAGTGACCCAAAGGGAGGACCATCTAGCAAGCGACCCAGTTATCCAAAGTGTGCTACTTATGGGAAATTCCACCCAGGGGTTTGTTGCAAGGGCACACGAGGATGCTTTGAATGTGGACAAGAAGGGCACATGGCCAAGCAGTGCCCGAACAAGACCGGTCTTCCTCAGCCATAGCAGATTCAGTATGCAGGCCAGCTAGCTCAGTTATATCAGATGCAGGCCGCTCTAGAAGGTCCACTTATCAGCCAGGGCAGATTAGAAGCCCCTCCAGCTATGGCGAATGCGAGGATCTACTCACTCACCAGGGAGGACGTAGCCAATGCCTCGACAGTTGTCACAGGTCAGATTTGCATTTTTCAGTATAGTGCTACTGTTCTATTTGATACTGGGGCAACCCATTCATATATAGCCAGGGTGTTCTCCGAAAAATTAGAAATACCCTCAGAGGTACTCAGTGGTCAGTTTTTGACGGCACTACCTTCAGGAGAGATCATGGCATCCACGCACTGGCTCAGAGCAGTGCCGATCATTATAGCAGACAGAGAGCTCTTTTGTGATCTGATAGTGCTAGAAATGACCGACTATGACATTATCTTTGGAATGGACTTTCTGATCAAATACGGTGCTACCATAGAGTGCCGTAAGCAGAAAGTCATCTTCCAACCTGAGGCGGCAGTGCAATTTGAATACAGCGGAGAACCAAAAAGAAAGGCCAAGAAGTTCCTCTCAGCTATGAAAGCACAGAAGCTACTGGATTCAGGATGTACAGGATTTCTAGCACACGTGGTCAACGTTAGCCAGGACAAGAACCAACAGCTAGCAGAGGTTCGAGTCGTATGTGACTACCCAGCAGTCTTCCCTGAAGAGCTACCAGGCTTAGCACCAGACAGGGAGATTAACTTTGAGATAGAGCTCATTTCCGGTACAAATCCTATCTCCAAAGCGCCATATCGCATGGCTCCAGCAGAACTGAAGGAACTTCAGGAGCAACTACAGGAGCTGCTTGACAAGGGCTTCATACGCCCTAGTCACTCACCATGGGGAGCGCCTGTACTGTTCGTGAAGAAGAAGGATGGAAGCATGCGGCTATGCATAGACTACAGAGCACTGAATCAGGTCACGATCAAGAACAGGTATCCTCTCCCCAGAATAGATGATCTGTTCGACCAGTTAAAGGGAGCGGCAGTGTTCTCTAAGGTTGACCTCAGATCAGGATATCACCAAGTCAGAGTTAAGGAGGGTGATATACCGAAGACAGCATTCAGAACCAGATACGGACACTACGAGTTCGTAGTCATGCCCTTTGGCGTGACCAATGCTCCAGCTACATTCATGGATCTCATGAACAGAGTATTCAGGGAGTATTTAGATAAGTTTGTTATTGTGTTTATCGATGACATTCTTATCTACTCAGGAACTCAGGAAGAACATGCAGAGCACCTGAAGACAGTACTACAGACACTTCAGCAGAACCAACTATACGCCAAGTTCACGAAATGTGAATTTTGGCTAGATCAGGTGTCCTTCCTGGGTCACATCATCTCAAAGGATGGTATTATGGTAGATCCCAGCAAGATAGAAGTAGTAAGTAACTGGAAGAGACCTAAGAACGCCAGCGAAATCAGGAGCTTTCTGGGATTAGCAAGATATTACAAGAAGTTTGTAGAGGACTTCTCCAGGATAGTCTCCCCACTGACAGCTCTTACCAGAAAGAACAGGAAATTTCAGTGGACAGAGGACTGTGAGAACAGCTTCAGCGAGCTCAAAAGGAGATTGACCAGTGCTCCTATTTTGGCTCTACCAGACAACACCAGCAGCTTTCATATCTATAGTGATGCCTCTAAGTTGGGACTAGGAGCAGTACTGATGCAAAACGGCAAGGTGATCGCCTATGCCTCCAGACAACTCAAGGATTATGAGAAGAATTACCCTACTCATGACCTTGAGCTTGCAGCAGTAGTGTTCGCTCTCAAAATTTGGAGACATTACTTATATGGAGCTCAGTGCAGAGTATATACAGACCATCAGAGTCTGAAGTACTTCTTCACTCAGAAGGATCTGAACATGCGACAGCGCAGATGGCTTGAGCTGGTCAAAGACTACGATATAGACATCCTATACCATCCAGGGAAAGCGAATAAGGTAGCAGACGTCCTTAGCAGAAAATCCAGTGCTACCTTATTATCTCTTACAGTCATGCACCGCCCCTCCAGAAGGAGATCGTAGATTTCGGTCTCGAACTCATCATTGGACAGCTCTCTACTATGACCTTAGAGTCTACCTTGCTTGGTGATATTCAGTCAGCTCCCCCGAAATTCAGAAAATCAAGCAAGGGCTAGCAGAATCAGAAAGTAGAGAATTCAGAGTGTCCGATAGCGGGGTGTTGTATTTTGGTGACAGACTCTGTGTTCCAGATCAGGAGGAGCTATGGAGACAGATTTTAGATGAGGCTCACAAGACTCCCTATGCGATGCATCCAGGTTCCACCAAAATGTATCAAGACCTGAAGAAACATTTTTGGTGGCCCGGGATGAAGCGAGACATAGCCAGATATGTTAGCATCTGCCTCACCTGTCAGAGGGTCAAGGCAGAACATCAGCGACCAGGAGGAGTTCTGTAGCCTATACAGATTCCAGAATGGAAGTGGGAGGATATCTCTATGGACTTCATAGTGGGACTACCCAGAACCACGAATGGTTTTGATGCCATCTGGGTAATAGTCGACAGGTTGACTAAATCAGCCCACTTTTTAGCTATCAAGATATCCTACTCCATGGAGAAGCTAGCTCAGTTGTATCTCCAGGAGATCGTCAGACTTTATGGAGTCCCACATACCATTATTTCAGACAGAGACAGTAGGTTTACATCACACTTCTGGGAGTGGGTACAGTCAGCAATGGGCACGAAGTTAAAGTTCAGCACAGCATTCCATCCTCAGACAGATGGTCAGACGGAGCGAGTAAACCAGGTACTCGAAGATATGCTCCGAGCGTGTGCCCTAGACTTCAAAGGAAGTTGGTGCAAATATATGAGTCTAGCAGAGTTTGCATACAACAGCTATCGGGCCACTATCGGTATGGCACTTTACGAGGCTCTCTACGGGCGGTGTAGATCTCAATCTGCTGGTATGAGAGTGGTGAGCAGAAGAACTAGAGCTTGCGGATCTAGTATCGATACCACAGCCCATCAGATCCGCGAGGATAGAGGCCTCGAGCCGCCAAGAGCTATCCGATACTGCCAGACCCTTAGAGTTTTCGATTGGGGACACGGTGTTCCTCGAGTAGCTCCCATGAAGGGAGTGATGCGTTTTGGGAAGAAGGGCAAGCTTAGTCCCGGATATGTGGGACCATACCTTATCGGCGGAGAGTGGGCAAAGTAGCATATGAGCTAGAGCTACCCGAAATGTCACCGTCCACAACGATTTCATGTCTCCATCTTGAAGAAGCATACTCGATGCCACCGGTGATTGAGCCCGGTCAGCAGATCCGCGAAGACCTTAGCTATGATAGTCGGCCTATTCAGATAATAGACCGAGCAGTTAAGAAGTTGCGGAACAAGGAATAACCATTATTCAAAGTCATTCGGCACAGTCACACAGCAGAAGAGGCAACTTGGGAGACAGAAGCCAGCATGAGACAGAAGTACCCTGAATTATTCTAAGTTCGAGGACGAACTTTTTATAAGGTATGGGGAGTTGTAACGCCCGAAAATTCTCAAATTATTTTTAGAAATATTCTATGATTTTTCTGGAATTTTTAGATATTTTTCCGGAATTTTCCGAGTAGCGGAAGCAGCAAAAATAATTAGAACCGCAAAATAGCTTAGGCGGGAATCGAACCCGAGACCTATGGCTTAGGGATAATGTTGGGAACCAGTTGAACCCAGCAGGGCCGTGCTGAAAGGAAAGGAAACCAATTATAATTATAATTGGGTTGGCCGAATTAGTTACTTAGTATAAATAGGAAGGTTAAGTTGGGGGTTGGTTTATTTTGAGAACTTGGTTCGGCAATATCAAATTTCACCGTGACCTATCCCTCTCCCAAAAACCTTCACCGCCGCCCACTCCTCTTCCTCCTCCTCTCTCGGCGCCCAAGCCCCAAGGGCTCTCGGATCACCTTCCAGCAATGACTCCAACACGAAAGAGGTTCTTCTCCGTGAGAGGAACGCAAAGACGTGAGCGGATCGTCGAGAAGGTCATCTCCACCGGAATTCTAGCGAATAGAATTGTAGGAAATTACAAACAAGAGGTAAGAAACCCCTCACCTGCAGTATAATAGCTTCCGTTCGAGTTTTTATGCTTTAGTTAGGATGTATGCAGATTTTTTATCGATACCTAGGGTGTTTTTAACTCTCTTCGCAGATTAGGGATTTAGTTGAGCACCTCTAGACGGGCCGGACACGTTTTCCCTCTTCAGATAGGAGGTTAGACGTTGTCGGGTACCGAGAGGTGGTCTCCCTAGTAGGAGAAGAGTTAGAGCATCCTAGGTGCTCGATTAAAGGTCTAACTCAGTAATAGACAGTTTAATTAACTGATTAAATGCACTAGAAGCATTTAAAATAGCAAATTAGTTTTATTTCAGCTTATGTAGGACTACAGTCCCATGGGTGGGCTCCCACAGTAGCCTTTAGGTTCAGACAACCTAGTTCTAGGTTCAGATAACCTAGATTCAGCAAAATAAGTATATAGCATTTAGTATTTTACTTTCAGCAGTGGCACTGTACCGGATTAGATATCCACTGGGCTGGACTCCCATAGTCGTCCCTAGGTTTAGCTAACCTAGTAAACCCTACTAGATTCGGAACTTGCAATCCCGGGTTTAGATAGGGATGCGCGCACAGCAAGTACAGTTGTCGGGCCCCTCAGCAGCATGTTTAGTATTTTCACTTATTATATGTATAGCTTTTCAAATTCACAATCAGTTACGTGAGTTCAGCTTGGTTTCAGTACCAGCTCAGTTAGTTTAGTACGGATCATGATCAGCTTAGTTCAGTTCCATGGTTTGTTTTCAGTTTCAGTTTTCAAGTATGATAACTTATGTTCAGTTCTTGATTGCTATGCTTGTATGATCACATGCCATGCCATGTTTAGCCTAGTCAGTATATTTCAAATAGCATGCTTTGAAAATCATATCTGCATCGTAGGCATGTTTTTGTGAGGTAGATGGTTTCTTACTAAGCTTTTCAGCTTATAGATGCTACTTTTCTTATACTGCAGATACAGGTAAAAGAAAAGTGGACTAGTGGTTGGAGGGCAATGCAGACCAAGATGTGTGTGGGAGGAACCTGGAATAAAGATCTGAGGGATCTAGTTTTATTTTACTACGCATTAGAACTTGAAACAAGTCTAGTTATTAAAGTCTTCTTCTCTTTTCCCTTATGCTTCGCATTCTAGTATGGTTAATGGTATGAACTAGTGAACATGCATTATATTATGTCTTGAATGTTGCCCAATGCATGATAGAATAGTTATTAGCATTTGTAGAGCTGTTTCACTGATTTTGGCACGAAATCTGCTGAAATCAGAGTTTCAGCTCGAAATCAGAAACCCCTGATCGGTCAGCAGACCGATCAGGGAGTCTCTGATCGGTCGGTAGACCGATCAGGGATCTGGTTTCTGCGAACAGAAACTTTCTGTTCGTTCCCTGATCGATCTGTGGATCGATCAGGAGCTGGATCGCGGCTCACTGATCGGTCTCACTGACCGATCAGGGACCAGCTGGATCGGTCGGCAGACCGATCCAGCAGCGTACAGAATTGCAGCCTAGTTATAGATCGGTCGGTTGAACGATCCGGAGGTTCCTACCGTACCAGTATCAGTAGATCGGTCTGTGGATCGATCCGAAGTTTATTATCAGTTGTAAACACCTCCCCTAGAATGTGTACAACTCCTAGGTACACCTAGAATACTAAGATCAGTTTTTAAAGATAATAGTTTAGCAAAATTTTAATTAGCCCAGCTTTCCGCACAGTATAGTTTAGCATAATTATAGTGACCGGCCTTACAGCCAGTACCCAGAAGCTGGGTCGTTACACTTGCTTCAAGACACTTGAGAGCACAATGGAGCTTCTTGACTGACCAGAAGTCGAGAAGGGTAAGTATGCCCCTTTCTGCCTATCTGGAGGTGCTTGTATGTGATGGGAGCGAGTTAAGAGTAAGAGTGCAGTCAACCAGATGAGCTAGGTTGACTTCGAGATAGAGTTTTACGAAGAAGTCTTCCGTCAACGGATCACCAATAAACAGTATGAGGAGCTTATAGAATTCAGACAAGGTGATCTACCAGTAGAAAAAGCGATCAAAAGATTTGATAGACTAGCTCGTCTTTGCCTAGAGTTAGTAAGTACAGAGAAAGAACGAGTTAGACTGATGCTCCGAATGCTGAGACCAGAAATAGCACCTAATGTGAGTAGTGAAACTCACCGACCATAGATTGGTGAAGAGATGGTCAGCAGGGTATTAGAGAGAGCACTATCTGAACAACATCAAAGCACAACGAGCGCAACACAAGCCAGTCAAGATAGAAGACAAGACAGTGGGGAAACAGAGACCCCAGTCAATTAATCAGAACTGGAAGGACAAAGATAACAAGAAAGACCCAAGCAGGAATATGTTCGGGTAGTCTGTGAGTATCCAAAGGTATTTTCAGAAGGGCTACCTGGACTACCTCCTAACAAAGAAGTGGAGTTTGAGATTGAATTGGTCCCTGGTACCGGTCCAATTTCAAAAGCTTCGTATTGTATGTCTCCAGCAGAGCGGAAAGAGTTACAAGCACAACTACAGGAGTTACTTGACAAAGGCTTCATTCGCCCTAGTCACTCACCTTGGGGAGCTCCTGTGTTGTTTGTCAAGAAGAAAGATGGATCTATGCGAATGTGCATAGATTACAGAGCTCTGAATCAAGTGACCTTCAAGAACAAGTACCCCCTTCCCAGGATCGATGACTTATTTGATCAGCTGAGAGGGGCAACAGTGTTCTCAAAGATAGACCTGCGCTCTGGGTACCATCAGCTGAAGGTGAAAGAAAGGGATATACCCAGAACGACGTTCAGGACCAGATACGGACACTACGAGTTCGTAGTCATGCCTTTTGGTGTGACTAATGCACCTGCAGTTCTCATGGACCTGATGAACAGAGTGTTCAGAGAATACCTTGACAAATTTATCATTGTGTTCATCGACGACATTCTAATCTATTCCAGAACCCCAGAGGAGCATGACATGCACTTGAGGATTGTACTGCAGACTCTTCAGCAAAGGCAGCTTTATGCTAAATTCTCAAAGTGCGAGTTCTGGTTAGATCAGATGGTATTTCTAGGTCACATAATTTCTAAAGAAGGTATTCAAGTGGATCCAGCCAAAATAGAAGCAGTCAACAACTAGAGTAGACCTAAGAATGCCAGGGAGATCAGAAGCTTCCTTAGTTTAGCTGGGTACTACAAGAAATTCGTGGAGGACTTTTCCAGGATAGCCTCTCCACTAACAGCCCTGACCAGAAAGAACAAGAAGTTTGTATGGTCAGATAAATGTGAGCAGAGTTTCCAAGAGTTGAAGAAGAGACTGACCAGTGCTCCTATCCTGACAGTTCCAGAAAGTGACAAGAGTTTTGACATCTATAGTGATGCTTCCAAGATGGGTTTAGGAGATGTACTCATGTAGGAAGGAAAAGTGATAGTTTATGCTTCCAGACAACTCAAAGATTATGAAAAGAACTACCCCACTCATGATCTTGAGTTGGCAACTGTGGTCTTTGCACTAAAACTCTGGCGACATTATTTGTATGGCGTTCAGTGTAGAATTTTCACAGACCATCAGAGTCTTAAGTACTTCTTCACTCAGAAGGACTTAAACATGAGACAGCGTAGGTGGCTAGAGTTGGTCAAAGATTATAACTGTGAAATCCTCTACCACCCAGGCAAAGCTAATAAAGTGGCAGATGCACTAAGCAGAAAATCCAGTGCATCCCTGATGTCTATATCATCATTAGCCCTACCACTGCAGAAGGAGTTGTCAGATTTTGGAATGGAAATTATTTATGGGCAACTCCCTGCATTGACCTTAGAGTCAACCCTGCTTGAGGATATACAGAGAAAGCAAAGTGAAGATCCTGATATCCAAAAGATCAAGCAAGGGATACAAGAAGAAGGAAATTCGGAGTTTCGAGTATCAGACAGTGGAATTCTTTATCAGGGGAGTCGCCTTTGTGTTCCCAATGATGAAGAGCTGAGAAAGAAAATTTTAGAAGAAGCTCATAGTACACCTTATTCCATGCATCCTAGTTCTACCAAGATGTATCAAGACGTGAAGTAGATATTCTTGTGGTCTGGACTCAAAAGAGATGTAGCTAAATATGTCAGTACCTGCCTGACATGTCAGAGGGTCAAAGCAGAACACCAGAGACCAGGAGGAGTTCTATAGCCTCTTCCAATACCAGAATGGAAATGGGAAGACATATCCATGGACTTCATAACAGGCCTCCCAAGAACCACAAACAGATATGATGCGATATGGGTGATAGTGGACAGATTGACCAAGTCTGCTCATTTTCTAGCCATCAAGGTGTCTCACTCTATAGAGCAGTTGGCACAGCTGTACGTTAAAGAGGTGATCAAACTTCACGGAGTTCCTAAATCTATTGTGTATGATAGAGATGGACGCTTCACCTCACACTTTTGGGAGTGTGTTCAGAATGCACTAGGCACCAAACTCAAGTTCAGCACAGCCTTCCATCCTCAGACTGATGGGCAGACAGAGCGAGTAAATCAGATTCTAGAAGATATGCTCAGAGCTTGTGCACTAGATTTCAAGGGAAGTTGGTGCAAGTACCTATGCTTAGCTGAATTTGCCTACAACAACAGCTATCAAGCCACCATCAAGATGGCTCCTTATGAGGCACGGTATAGCAGGAAGTGCAGATCACCCATTTGCTGGCAAGAAGCAGGTGAGAGAAAAGAAATGGAAGTAGAACTGGGCATTTAGACAGAGCTGATAGATGAGACTACTCAAGCTATCCAGAAGATCAGACAGAGAATTGAGACTGCCTAGAGTAGACAGAAGAGTTATGCTGACACACGCCGTAGGCCACTTGAATTCCAAGTAGGGGATTCAGTCTTTCTCAAGGTTGCTCCTATGAAGGGAGTGATGAGATTTGGCAAGAAGGGCAAATTAAGTCCTCGTTATGTAGGACCTTACCTAATCACAGAAAGGATTGGGAAAGTAGCTTATGTAACACCCGAAAATTCTCAAACTTGCATTAGAATTATTCTATGATTTTTCTGGAATTTTTAGATATTTTTCCGGAATTTTCCGAGTAGCGGAAGTAGCAAAAGTAATTAGATAAGCAAAATGGTTTAAGCGGGAATCGAACCCGGGACCTCTCGGGTCCGCTAAACCTTTAGTTAGCCTTAGTAACCGGTGAACCCAGTAGGGCCGTGCTGAAAGAAAGAGGAACCAATTATATTTATATTAGAGTTGGGTTCAAAAATCCACTTAATATAAATTAAGAACTTGAGTTGGGTTTGGTTTAATTTGGTTCGGCAGCCCTCTCCTCACAAAACCTCACGCCACTTTCTTTCTCCAAACCCTCACGCCGAACACCTCTCTTCTCTTCCTCCTTCTCTCGGCGCCACACCAAGAAGACCTAGGGTTCTCTCCCTAGGACCCCAAGGTCACTTTCCGGCGACGATTTCAGCACACGGGCGTTCCCCTCCGCGAATAGAACACGTGGACGCGAGCGAATCGTCGAGAAGTCATCTCCACCGGAATTTCTAGCGATTAGATTTGTAAGAAATCTAGCACACAAGGTAAGAAACCCCTCACCTGCAGTATAATAGCTTCCGTTTGAGTTTTTATGCTTTAGTTAGGATGTATGCAGATTTTTATCGATATCCAGGGTGTATTTAACTCTCTTCGCAGATTAGGGATTTAGTTGAGCACCTCTAGATGGGCCGGGCACGTCTTCCCTCTTCAGATAGGAGGTTAGACGTTGTCGGGTGCCTAGAGGTGGTCTCCCTAATAGGGAGAAGAGTTAGAGCATCCTAGGGGCTCGATTAGATGTCTAGCTCAGTAATAGACAGTTAAATAACTTATTAAATGCACTAGAAGCATTTAAAATAGCAAATTAGTTTATTTCAACTTATGTAGGACTACAGTCCAATGGGTGGGCTCCCACAGTCACCTCTAGGTTCAGACAACCTAGTTCTAGGTTCAGATAACCTATATTCAGCAAAATAAGTATATAGCATTCAGTATTTTACTTTCAGCAGTGGCACTGTACTGGATTAGATATCTACTGGGCTGGACTCCCATAGTCGTCCCTAGGTTTAGCTAACCTAGTAAACCCTACTAGATTCGGAACTTGCAATCCCGGGTTTGGATAGGGATGCGCGCATAGCAAGTACAGTTGCCAGGGCCCATCAGCAGCATGTTTAGTATTTTCACTTATTATATGTATAACTTTTCAAATTCACAATCAGTTATGTGAGTTCAGCTTAGTTTCAGTACCAGCTCAGTTAGTTTAGTATGGATCATGATCAGTTTAGTTCAGTTCCATGATTTGTTTTCAGTTTCAGTTTTCATGCTCAGCTCTATTTTTGCAAGTATGATAGCTTATGTTCAGTTCTTGATTGCTATGCTTGTATGATCACATGCCATACCATGTTTAGCCTAGTCAGTATATTTCAAATAGCATGCTTTAAAAATCATATCAGCATCGTATGCATGTTTTTTGTGAGGTAGATGGTTTCTTACTAAGATTTTTAGCTTACAGATGCTACTTTTCTTATACTGCAGATACAGGTAAAAGAAAAGTGGACTAGTGGAGGCTGGAGGGCATTGCAGATCAAGATGTGTGTGGGAGGAACCTGGAATAAAGATCTGAGGGATCTAGCAAGTTTATCTTACGTTTTAGAATATTTAGAAAGTTAACTGCCTTACAACTTTAGAGAGTTATCTATCAGAGCATTGTTAGTTGTTTTTCTGCACTTAGCGTGGTTATTTGTCATGAAGTAATGAATCATATCTCACATCATGTTTAGTATGTTAGCCATTACCTAGTAGAATGTTCATTTAGCTTTTATAGTGTTGTATAATGATTTTGGCAGGCATCAGTGCTTATGTCAGAGTTTCTGATACGAAATCAGAAACCCCTGATCGGTCAGCAGATCAATCAGGGGGTCTCGGATCGGTCGGTAGACCGATCAGGGAGCTGGTTTCGGCAGTCCTAACTCTCTGTTCGCAGCTGGATCGTTCGGCAGATCGATCCAGCCGCAAACAGAAAGAATCCCGATAGTTGGATCGCGAACAGCACACCACTGATCGGTCAGCTGACCGATCAGTGAGCCACTGGATCGGTCAGTCCGACCGATCAGTGAGGTCCTGGATCGGTCGGCAGACCGATCCAGGTGCATACAGAAACTCCAGTGAATCATGGATCGGTCAGTCGACCGATCCAAAGGTTCTTCCCAGTGCCAGTGTCAGTGGACCGGTCCGTGGACCGATCAGAAGTCCGGTATCAGTGGTAAATACCTCCCCTAGCATGTGTACAATTATTAGGTACATGTAGAACATTCAGTTTCAGCGTTCCCAGCAATTAGATTAGCAAAATTTTAATAAACCCAGTTTTCCGCACAGTATATAGATAGCAGAAACTATAGCGACCGGCCTTACAGCCAGTACCCAGAAGGTGGGTCGTTACAGAGTGGTATCAGAGCAGTGTTCCATACTTCCTACACACACATCAGTATTGAACCTGCAGCTTCCAAGTAAGAATACCTATACTTTATTTATGTTTCTTGCTTTCTTGTATAGCTCATGTTTATAGATAAACTGCTGCATGATAGTATGTGATAGTATATAACATGATAATGATAGTTATACAAATATGATTGTAATAGTTATTCATGTTCTATCCTCTATGTCTTTAGCAATGGCACGAGGACGCCCAGCTAGAAGGGCACTAGCTACTGAGCCCCAGCAAGAGGCAGGCAGTTCAGTGCCTCCCCCAGACCTCACAGCATTAGTGGCTCAGTTACAGCAGCAGCTAGCTGAACAGCAACAGGAGATAGCCACCCTCAAGGCTAATCAACAGAATACCCCCACAGTCACCCCGGAACCAAATCTAACGACTCCAGTAGTCTTAGAGGTTCCACCAGCTCAGCCTACAGCGCCAGCGCCAGCACCAGTACCAGCAGCAGCAATTTCAAAATCTTTTCAAAAGTATTTAAAAAATATTCTCAAAATCAATTTCAAAATTATTTCAAAATCTTTTCAAAATTATTTAAAAAATATTCTCAAAATCAATTTCAAAATTATTTCAAAATCTTTTCAAAATTATTTAAAAAATAATTTTAAAATTATTTAAAAATCTTTTCAAACTTAATTTCAAAATTATTTAAAAAATCTTTTCAAAATCAATTTCAAAATTATTTCAAAATCTTTTCAAAATAATTTATAAAATCTTTTCAAAATTTATTTAAAAATCTTTTCAAAATCAATTTCAAAATTATATAAAAATCTTTCCAAACTTAATTTCAAAATTATTTAAAAAAATTTTCAAACTAAATTTCAAAATTATTTAAAAAATCTATTCAAAATCAATTTCAAATTTATTTAAAAAATCTTTTCAAACTTAATTTCAAAATTATTTAAAAATCTTTTCATACTTAATTTCAAAATTATTTAAAAAATCTTTTAAAAATCAATTTCAAAATTATTTCAAAATCTTTTCAAAATTATTAAAAAAATCTTTTCAAAATCAATTTCAAAATTGTTTCAAAATCTTTTCAAAATCATTTCAAAGTTATTTAAAAAATCTTTTCAAAATTATTTAAAAAATATTTTCAAAATCAATTTCAAAATTATTTCAATATCTTTTCAAAATCTATTCAAAATTATTTAAAAAATCTTTTCAAACTTAATTTCAAAATTATTTAAAAATCTTTTCAAACTTAATTTCAAAATTATTTAAAAAATCTTTTCAAAATCAATTTCAAAATTTTTTAAAAAATCTTTTCAAATCAATTTCAAAATTATTTAAAAATCTTTTCCAACTTAATTTCAAAATTATTTAAAAAATCTTTTTAAAATCAATTTCAAAATTATTTCAAAATCATTTTAAAATCATTTTAAAACATAATTTTAAATTCATTTGAAAAATCATTTCAAAACTTAATTTCAAAATTATTTTAAAAATCATTTCAAAACTTAATTTCAAAATCATTTTAAAAATCTTTTCAAAACGTAATTTCAAAATCATTTTAAAAATCTTTTCAAAACTTAATTATCATAATCATTTTAAAAATCTTTCCAAAATTTAATTTCAAAATCATTTTAAAAATATTTTCAAAACTTAATTTCAAAATCATTTTAAAAATCTTTTCAAAATTTAATTTCAAAATCATTTTAAAATCTTTTCAAATCTTAATTTCAAAATCATTTTAAAAATCTTTTCAAAATTTAATTTCAAAATCATTTTAAAATCTTTTTAAAACTTAATTTCAAAATAATTTTAAAAATTTTTTCAAAACTTATTTTCAAAATCATTTCAAAACTTATTTTCAAAATCATTTCAAAACTTAATTTCAAAATCATCTTAAATCTTTTCAAAACTTATTTTCAAAATCATTTCAAAACTTAATTTTAAAATCATTTTAAAAATCTTTTCAAAACTAAATTTCAAAAATCATTTTAGAATCTTTTAAAACTTCATTTCAAAATTATTTGAAATTCAAAACTTATGTTTTATATCAACTGTAAAGACAACTCCATCTCACGTTCACTCAAATGCTAAACATGCTTGTTAATCTAGATTGAGTGAGATGGAAAATTAGGAAAATAGTTTTTTAACCTCTCATGTTTAAACTTTAGGGCTCTGATACCTGATCAACACCAATTAGATAATTTGATTGTTATTTAACTTGACTCATGCTTGGACTTAATGACCAACTGAATAAATAACCTAAATTAAAATTTTAGCTACTCTCTCTCTTCAACCTAAAAATTAACAAGTTCTTTTTAAAAAATAAGTATTATTTTATTTAAAATTAAGCTAAGTCCCTTTTTCACTTAAGTTATATTTTCAAAATTTAATGTTTGCAAAAGGCTCAGCTAAGTGACTCATATAGCAACTTTCAAACTTAGCCATCTTTATGAATTTTTGCTGAGTTACCTATAAGATTCATTCTATACTTAGCTAAAAGTATTAAAAGCATATTCCTTTACTTGCAAAATTTTTTTTTTGCCAAGTAAAAAGAGCCTTCAAAATAATATGCCTCCAAAATTCTTTAAAATCTAGCTAAGTTTTTCTAAACTTAGTTACATATTTTTCTCATTTCCTCTAAAACCAACTAAGTTTACAAAGAGGCTAAAGCCATCCTTCAAGTCATCCATAAATTAGCCTTTTAACTTAGGAGAAAAATAACTAACAAATTTTTCAGTTACTAGCTAAGTGTTTCACAAGCATTTTTCCAAAGACTAAAACTACTTTTTTCTAAAAACTTAAAACATGCTTTCCAACTGGCTTATTTTTATATATATGGCAAAGGGGGAGAGTAGGAAATTCAAAATCATTAATTCAAAATCAAAAGTAAAAAATCAAAAGTAAAAAGTGTTTTATTAAGGGGGAGAGTAGGTAATTCAAAAGTAAAACTTTAATCAAAAAAGAAACCCTGTATTAAGGGGGAGCTTCACAAAAGTTTAAGTGTTAGCTTAAGTTAGGCGTTCATTTGAATTTATATGCTTAAACTTGCTCACTTAAAACTTTTTAATATACTTAATGCATTTGCTTTACTTAACTTTGAATTTGGGTTGCCATAATCAAAAAGGGGGAGATTGTTGGTGCGGGAAGCATCCGACGATCGAACCCAATTTTGATAATGGCAAAGGGTTCAAAGTTAAGTCGTGTTGTTATCTAACATGTTGAATGAGTGTTTCAGGAAAGTCCTAACTGTGGTTAGGTAGGTGAAAACCCTAGGGGGTGGTAAACCTAGGTCCTAGGGGGTGGTAACCCTAGGTGGAGAAAAGTCCTAGCTGCGGTTAGGCAAAGGTAAAACCCTAGGGGGTGGTAACCCTAGGTCATAGGGGGTGGTAACCCTATGCGAAAAGTCTTGGCAGGTCGATGGCTTCAGGCAAAAGTCCTAGGGGGTGGTAACCCTAGGTGGAAAGTCCTGGTGTCGCGAACCAGGTGAAAGACTGGACTAGCCGGGAAGCGGATGTCCAGCAGAAAGTCCGGAAGCGTCGAGTGCTGAGCAAAAGTCCAGTCGATCTGGAGGATCGCACTGGAAACAGGTAAATCTCCTGAGTGGAGTAGGTGAGGACGCGTTTCCTGTAGAGGGAACAGTAGGCGTCGGGTCGACCTAGGATTTCCGGACGGAAATCCTAAGTCAGACCCGGACAGTCCGGAGACTGTCATAATATTCTTTATCATATTCATACTATTGTTTTATGCTAACTTTGTGTTGCAGGATATTGTTTGGGGCTAACATGTCTTGCAGGTACAAAATAATGATGTTTTCCCTCGAATGAACAGTGTCCAAGGCGCCTCCATGGGGCTTGGAGGCGCCTCGGGTGCAAAAGCTGACCTGGCCGCGAAGCAGGGCTAAAGGCGCCTCGGTTGGCTATGGAGGCACCTTGGAAGGCGCCTTGAAGACCTATGAAGGCGCCTTCAAGGTGATAAGCGCAGAACGGTCAGCGCTCATCTACACGGTGGACTCGGAGCTATGGAGGCGCCTTCGGAGGCTTCCAAGGCGCCTTGGACACCTTTTATAAGGGGGTTTCGAGCAGCACCTCAAATAACTGATTACAAGTGATCGTGATTCAATTGGCTGCTAAACGCGACATCCCGAGAAAGCTTCAACTCGACTCAACGATCCGACATTTTGATTTCCTTAGATTCTGTCGTCGGTATTGTATTTCTTTAATTAAGTAAATTGTTCTAAGTCTGTAATATTTATCGAGCTTATAGTTGTTGCCCATGGAAAGCGATCAAGGATCGTGGGCCTTCGAGTAGGAGTCGCCTTAGGCTCCGAACGAAGTAAATCCCTTTGTGTCTCTGTGTTTATTTATTTTATTCCGCTGCGTTTTAATTACTCTGATAGTTTTCCGATAATCGAACGAAATAGCCACGAGCGCTATTCACCCCCCCCCCTCTAGCGCGTCTCGATCCAACATCTTGGCATATTATAGAGTTCATCAATGTTGCACTTTATAACTAAGGTTCTCAACCTTAGGAAAACTTCCACTAAGATAAACAACGAAGTTTGAAAACTTTGTATTACATAACTAGTGAAAATAATAATAAACTTGCTTGGGCCCGGCATTGTACCTCTTTACGTGCATCCTTAATAAGCTCCGAGGTAGCTAATGTCTAACCTATTAAGGTACTACTAGGCGATCTAGGGGCCTAGGGGTAATCTAGGAGCCCACCCATGGACCTTGTGTCAAGTACATGTCATTTTAAAGTAAAATACTTTCTTTTAAATATCGCTTTCTTGTACTTGCACTTATTTGTCATTTAAACAAATACCTTATGTGCGCTTAATCCCCTCACACTTATAGGGAAGCACTTTAGGGCACTTGAAAACGCTTCTTAGCTCCAAAACTAAATGGGAAGCAATTCAAGATACTCTAAACATGCTCTTAGTTCCAAAACTTTAGAGGGCATCTTACATATCATATCATGCATCTTCTTTAACATGTAAAAAAAACATATCATAACATGTGTCTTCTTAATCAGGCATAAAAGATATCACAACATGCATCATCGAAGCAACTTATACTGCAAGTGAGTAGTACTTACATCCTCTTGCTATTTCTTACTCTTACACCGTTAGGGTTTAGGGAGAACGTGTAACGCCTGAAAATTCTCAGAATAATTTTATAAATATCCTAGTATTTTTCTGGAATTTTGGGATATTTTTACAGAATTTTTAGAGTAGCGGAAGTAGCAAAAACAAATAGAAACATAAATAGCTTAAGCGGGAATTGAACCCGAGACCTAGCGAACTCTATGCCTTATAGGGCGACTCTAGTAACCAAGTGAACCCAGCAGGACCGTGCTGAAAGAAAAGGGAATCAATTATATTTATGTTAGAGTTGGGCCGAATAAATCACTTAATATAAATAGGAAAATTATTAAGTGGAGAGTTGTTTTAACGGCAATTTCTCTTCCTCAAACCCTCACACGTCGCCGACTCCTCTCTCCCTCACCCTCTCGGCGCACAAGCCCAAGGAAGCCTAGGGTTTCATCCCAAGGGTCGTAGGAGCATCTCCCGGCAATATCAAGGATACGAGGACGCTCCTCTCCGCGAGAAGAACGCATAGACGCGAAAAGATTGTCGAAGAGATCTCTTCTCCGGGAAACTTAGCGTTTAGATTTGTAAGAAACTTCGAGCAGGAGGTAAGAAACCCCTCACCTGCGGTATAAGTAGCTCTTCGTATGTTTTATGCATTAGTTTAGTCATATGTAGAATTTTCAGTATATAGGGTGTGAATTAGCGCACACCAAGTGTTTGCTTTAATGCTTAGTTCAGTAAAATGCCACCATAGGCATTTCAATAGTTTAGATAAATACAGTAGAAGCATTTTATAGCACATTTAGTCTTGCTATAGCTTTTATAGGACTACGGTCCAATGGGTGGGCTCCCACAGTCGCCTCTAGGTTCAGATAACCTAGTTCTAGGTTTAGATAACCTAGTAAGAGCAAGATAAGGTATATTAGTTACAAATTAGTATTTTACTTTTCAGTGGCACTGTACTGGACTTCAGTTGTCCTTGGGCTGGGCTCTCATAGTCGTCCCTAGGTTTAGATAACCTAGTAACTCTACTAAATTCGGGACTTGCAACCCCGGGTTTAGTTAGGGATGCGCGCATAGCACGTACAGTTGCCGGGCCCATCAGCAGTATGATTATGTACTTTCACCTATTTATGATAAATAGCTTTCAAGACTTCACAATATAGTTTAAGTGAAAACAGAGCAGCTTAGCATCAGTTAACAGTAGCGTAGCTTAGTTTTTATTTCAGTTTAGCTCTTATGGATCCACATGATGATTTATGCTTAGCTATGATTGTCATGTATCATATGTGATTATGCCATGTTTTAGAATCCATGTTTAGCAATGTTCAGCATATATTTCCAATAGCATGTTTTAAAAGTATAAATTGCATCGTATGCATGTTTTGTGAGGTAGATGGTTTCTTACTAAGCTCCCAAGCTTACAGATACTTCTTTTCCTTATACTGTAGATAAAGGTAAAGGAAAGATGGACTAGCGGAGGCTGGAGTTCAATGCTACGAAGATGTGTGTGGGCAGGAACTTGGAATGAAGACCATTGGGAACTAGCAAATTTAAAGAATTAGAACCTTTGTTTTTTTTAATGTTTATGGACCTTTGGAATGTTTAAGAATTCTAAATTGTGAAACTATGCTTATGACATGCCTAGGACACTAGTTAGCTTATTGATGAGTAGTAAATCATGCATAATGTTAGTGAAGACCTATTACAATGTTCTCTAGGCATTTTAGGTTTATTATAGTGAGTTGTGTATGATCGAGCTCTGAATTCAGGGTTCTGCAGCGAAATCAGAAACTCCAATCGATTAGAGGGACCTCAATCGATCCGTTGATCGATTGAGAGCTGATTCCCGCGAACAGTAAGCTCTGGCATCGATCACTGGATCGATCGAGGAATTAGCCTCGCGAACAGAGAGCTTCTGAATCGATCACTGGATCGATTGGTATAGCTGGATCGATCAGCCGATCGATCAATAACTTCTCCCGTGCATAGTAGCACGCTAAATCGATCACTGGATCGATTAGTCATAGCTGGATCGATCAGCCGATCGATCCATAAATTCTTCCGTGCACAGTAGCACGATGAATCGATCGGGGAATTGATCAGATGACTCCAATCGATCAGCCGATCAATTGGAGGGTCTGATTTCAGCTGGAAGGGTCTCATTTCAGTCTTTTGAGCAAAAAGAAAGTTTGGGTTCCTTCCCTAGTGCATGTATGTCAGAGGAAAGGTCTTTGAACCTAATCTTACAGGCTGTAATAGTCATTAGCAGAGTAAGATTTTAAATAGCGCAGATTTCCGCACCTTATAGTTAGCATAGCATAATGTGACGGTCCGGCCTCGCAGCCTAGTTAGTAGGAGGTGGGTCGTTACAGAGTGGTATCAGAGCAAAAGTTCCATACTTCCTACACACACATCAGCATTGAACCTGCAGCTTCCAAGTAAGAACATCTCTCACTTTACTTATGTTTCTTGTTTCATATTTAGAGATAACTAAAGCATGTTTGTTTATGATAGTATTTAACATGATAACAGTAATTACACAATTATGATTGTATTAGTTATGTATGTCCTCCATGTCTCTAGAAATGGCACTAGGAAGCCCAGCTAGAAGGGTACCAGCCACTGAGCCCCAGCACGAGGCAGGCAGTTCAGTGCCTCCTCCAGACCTTACAGCAGTAGTGGCTCAGTTACGGCAGCAATTAGCTGAACAGCAACAGGAAATAGCCACTTTAAGGGCTAATCAGCAGAACACTTCCACTGTCACTCCAGAGCCTAACTTGGCAACTCCAGTAGTGATAGAGGTTCCACCAGTCCAACCTGTAACACCAGTGGCCCCAGCAGCGGGGACACAGAGAGAAGCCTATCTGATCCAGTGGCAGAAAGTCAAGCCGGAGAATTTCTCAGGCACCAGTGAACCATGGGATGCTCAAGCCTGGTTCAAAACACTAGAGAGTACGATGGAGCTTCTTGACTGGCCAGAGCATGAGAATGTGAAGTGCGCCTCTTTTTGTCTGACAGGAGACGCACGTATGTGGTGGGAGAAAGTTAAAGCGAAGCGCCCAGTGAATCAGATGACATGGGCTGACTTCGAAAAGGAATTCTTTGAGGAGTTCTTTCACATGCAGGTCACAAACCGCCACTACGACGAGTTCACTGAGTTTCGTCAGGGCAACCTTTCAGTTGAAGAGGCTGTGAGGAAATTCAACAGACTGGCTCGTCTATGCCCAGAACTAGTCAGCACTAAAAAGGAACGCGTCCGGTTGATGCTCAAGATGTTAAGGCCGGAAATAGCAATGAATGTAGCCAGCGGTGTCCGTAGGCCGCAGACTACAGAAGAACTAGTGAGCAGTGCTTTAACCATCGAGCATTACCAGAACAGTATCAAACAGCAGAAGCAAGTCCTCTTAGAGTCGAAAGGCCAAGGAGGCTCAGGTACTCAGAAACACCAGGGCCACAGCTCTCACGGCTCTAACTGGAAAGGGAACTCCAGCAACAAACGCAAACCAGGGAGTTACCCAAAAGGAGGATGATGTGCGTAGATTATATACTCTTTTATGCATGTTTTTACGCACATTTACATACTTTGAGCATGCTTGATCTATGCATTTTTATACTTCCAGCTTTCCTTTTAGCATATTTACTCTTTTGGTTCGGAGATCTGCTTTTTGTGCATTTTCTGTACACAGGAGTCGATTTGGTGAAGAATCTACATCTTTGGGCATGCATTGGAGGAAACGAAGGGAGAAAGCATCGGGCCGTGTACCTCACACGGCCCTGCACTGGTATGGAGCTCGGGCCGTGTAGAGTTTGGCACCAACAGAAGAGGAAGATGACATGGCCGTGTGAACCTCGCACGGCCGTGTCAAGATTTGAAGCCAACCAGAGCAGAAGCCTTACAGGGCCGTGTGGATCTACACGGCCATACGAGACTTCCAGAGACCAAGCAGGCTGTGGCCGTGTGCACCACACGGCCGTGTAGCATTTCCAGAGAGCAGAAGGGTTCTGGCCGTGTGGAGTCACACGGCCATGCAGCTTTGGCAGAGAGGGAACTGGACATGGCCGTGTGAATCTCACACGGCCGTGTCACGGGGCCGTGTGGCGCCCGATTCCCTCCTCTATTTAAACCCTTCTTCATGAATTGAAAGGGGATCTCTCCCCCTTTGGGAGAAGGCAAGATTTGGTGGTTTCCTCCCATTCTTGGGAGGATTTCTGGGCGATTCTAAGGGAGATCTCGAAGATTTCGACTCCGGAGCGAGGATTGGATCCGAAGACGAGGCTTCTTCGTAGATAAGTTTTCTCTTTCCCCCTCTTCTTGATTTCTTGGATTGGAGATTTAAGAAATGCTTGTAATCTCTATTTCTTCGGGTTTTCTTCCTCGATTCATGGAGTAGATCTTGTATTCTTGGATTAAGGGAGTATTTGTATGGTGGATTGATGTAATCTCTTATGGATTTGCCATTTTCTTGTTTCAATGACATTGTCTTGCTTGTATCAATTAGATCTTGAATGATTAATGGTGATTTGTGCTTAATTCTCATTCTTGATTGATTGTTTGGATTTCTTGTGGACTTTGTAAAGATAAACTCTCACTCGATCATCCAAGGGATCCACGTGACAGGTGCAAGCCCGTGTAAGGACGTTTGAGAGATAATCTTGAAGAGGAAATGGGAATATTCAAGAGAGTAGGATGGATCTTGTGATTAGTTTCTTGTATCTTGATAGATTAATAAGTTGTGGGCTTTTATGTTGATATCCGAGGAAGGCATAGTAATGGGTGAGCTTCTGTGTAAGGACAACGTAGGTTCATGTCTAATTAATCCTATTTAGATACATTTCTCAGTCCTTAGCCGGTTGTCTATTGCAAGAGAGAACCGACAACTTTCTACATGTTTGGCAATTGAGGGATAAGAATTGGTGAGCCATTTACATTCAAGAAATCTTACAAAGAAATCGAAACTCCTAGAATCTCCCTTTATCATAACCCAAAACTCTAAACTCTTGTTTGTTGATCTTTAATATTAGATTTGTTTACCTTTACTTTGCTTTTGAAACGATTGGATAGTTGTTTAGCTAATTCGCATTGAGACATTTCTAGTGCTTATTCCAGTCCCTGTGGATACGATAATCTTTTATATTACTTGCGACATTTCCGTACACTTGCGGAGAGTAACAAGTTTTTGGCGCCGTTGCCGGGGACTGCGCTATAACATTAGGAATTATCAATTGAGTTAGACTAAACATAACTTTTCTTTCTTTCTTTTGATTTGCATAGTTATAACTAATTGTTAGAATTATGTTTTCAAAAGTTTTTCCTTTCTTGAATAACATTCTTGACAATTCTTTTTGTTGCAATTCTAATTCTAACTTTGCATTCTTGATTTCTAGTACTCTAATCTAACTTTTCTCTGTTTTCTCTTTTGATCTTGTTTCTTTCTTCTTTTCTTTTGTAAACATATCTTGCAAATTTTTAGCAGATGAATTATTCTAGACATTTTTCTTTTTCCTTTTATCTTTTCTTTCTTGTTTTCATTATGCACTTTCTTTCTTGCAATTTAAATTCTGCATTCGCTTTCTTGCTTTTCATATTGCATTTTATTTCTTGTTTTTGATCCTTGATAATTTTCTTTTTCTTCTTGAATATCCATGAGCACTAACATGTCAAGCAGGCCCATGAGAAATTTTTCTACACCCTTTTCCACAAGATTTTTATCTCCCATTGTGCAACCTCAAATTGAAGCAAAAAGTTTCCAACTAGACCCAGAGATAATTTTCATGATTCAAGGTCACAAATTTGGAGGAGAAGTATCAGAAAGTCCTTATCTGCATCTTGAAACATTTTTAGAGATTTGTGATTTGGTGAAATGTGAAGGAGTATCAGCAGATGCAGTTCGATTGATGACATTTCCTTTCAGTATCAAGGATAAAGCAAGGACTTGGCTATATTCTCTCTGTCCTCAAAGCATCACAAGTTGGGAACAATTGGAGAAGCAATTTCTGAATCACTTTTTCCCTCCAAGTAGAACGGTGTATATGAGGAATTGCATAACAAATTTTGCTCAGGCATATAGAGAATCATTATTTGAAGCATGGGATAGATTCAAGAGTCTTCAAAGACAGTGCCCTCATCATGGTTTTGAAAAATGGTTGATTTTGCACATATTCTATGGGGGAATTTCTCTCTCAGACAAGACTTTATTGGATTCATCAGCTGGAGGTTCTTTTATGGACAAAAGTGTAGATGAAGCTTATTCATTAATTGATCAAGTGACATTAAACCTCCATGAATGGTCGAACAAAAGTTGGATGGAATTTCCCTCAGATATTCAAAAAGTGCAAGCCATAAATGTAAGAGAGCCTGTCAAACAAAATGAAATTCAACCACCTAAAAATGTTGAAATTCACAAGTCACAGAGTGAGTAGTTCAAACATTTGGGGGCAAAGCTTAATTGTATTGTTTCAAAATGGTTTAAAGAAGATCCCCCTCCTACACAGTCAAGATCCAATGAAAAGTGTGATGATGTTGGGTTGAGAAGTGGCAAAAATCACGAAGAACTTCTGAAGAATGACATGTTTAGAATTGAGGAGAAGAATAATAGAAGATCACAAGAACTCAATTCCATTTCTCTAGGAAGTTCCCAAAGGCCAGAAGTACCTTTCCCTCAACGATTAATCACACCAGCATTAGATAAGCAAGTTGGACCTCCTCCAAAAGCTCAAAGGGAATTTGGGAAAAAGGGAGTTCAGTCTTTCCCAGGATCTTCACTAAGGGTTCCTTTTCCACAAAGGTTAGTGGGGGTCAATGAAAATAAAGACTTCGGCAAATCCTGTGACACTAATACGGTTGAGTGTAGATTTTTGAATATATATGAAGATGAAGATTTTTTAGATGAGGATTTTATTGATAATGTAGTGGTAAATAAGTTTTCAGATCTATCTCAAAATTTTATAAGGTGTTATAGTGACATCGAATTTTCAGATGATGAATGTGATGTGGTAGATCAACTTAAAACTGCAAGTGAAGTTATTGATCCTCTTGTTATTGATTCTCCTATTGAGGACATAGATGTTGGTTTATTTTTTGATGTATGTGTTGATGATGATGATATAGAAGAATGTGTAGGGAGCTGTGTTGTGGAAGCAGCATCTCAAGGATCACCACCTTTATCAAGACAACCCTTAGAGGTTTTAAGAATTGATCATGTTGTGGAACAATGTGTAGGGACTTATACAGAGATAGTAGAGTCTCGAGAATCACCATCATTGATATCATCAACACCTAAGCTAGAGCCAGAACCATCATTTGATTCAGAGGAAGTCACATCTACATGTTTAGAAATTTCAGGTATTTCTCAACAAAGTAAGGTTAGTATTTCTTGTGATCTTTTGGAAAACTTTATGGAGGTACCTATAATTGACTTTGTTGGATGTGATTCAGTTTTTATTACTTATTCATCTTATCTTGATATGGTTCTAGCTCTATACTATATAACATGCTTGTGGGAGATTTGTTTTTCTTTTGGATGTGCAGATTTCACATGGGCCAATAATTGGAAGCTCAATCTGAACCGTCTTCGACCACCTGAAAAAATTTCCAAGAAGACGAAGATGGAGAGAGCGTTACTTCAATTTTTAATGCCAATGTTTAAAGCTCTCTCCATAATAAGAACCCTTGGTAAGAAGGTTCTAAAATATCTTACCCCTCCAAGAGCAAGATTTAGATGAATCTAATGAGGTGGTCGAGCTAATGACCTTAAACAAGCGCTTCTTGGGAGGCAACCCAAGTTCATTTTCCTTGTTTTCATTCATGTCTTTAGTTCTTTCTAGTTTCATTTTTGAACATGCATCCTCTACTTAATTTTTCTTGTCTATCTTATTTTTGTAGAATTCAAAGTTGTGGAGGAATGTGAGTATTAGATGGAGGAGTATCTTTAAAAAAAAACATGAATGTCAACCATTTGGAGCTCATCACTTGGTAACTTCTCTTAAAATCTCCTCCACATTGTTTTTAGTTTTCATTGGGACAATGAAAAATTTAAGTCTGGGGGGATGCGGTAGATGCATTTGATTTGCTTTGTTTGTTTTTGTTTTTGCTTATGTTTTGCATTTTGTTTTGATTTTTTGTGGCATACATCTTGAGAACATCAAATCTTCACTTATATGCTTTCTTGGATTCAAGTGAAATGTTAGCACGATTATTGTCTTGATTCATGATGTTCGAATGATGCTAGTAGTAAACTTTGTGTAGTTCTTTTTTCTATCTTGGGAAGCATTAATAAGATAAGAATCTTATGGTGATGAGTTTTAGTTTTGGTTCAACCTTAAGGATTTTATCTTCACTACACTTGTGCTTGATGCTTGAATAGTTGATGTCATTGAAATAGTCATGATTCATCTTGTTTGCTTAGTACTTGGTTTCCATGGTGATTTCTCAACTTTCATTTTGGTTACTGGATGAGGCTCAAATCATTAAAGCTCATTTGGAAAAATCAAAATATCCCAACATGTGTGCTAAAAGTACATTTGTGAATAAGTTTTGCACAATGCAAACACTTATAAAAAAAAAAAGAGAGGGATATAAAAAATAGTTGTCATGAGTGGAATCTAGCAAGTCACCCCTTTGAGACCGAGTTAGGTTACTGGGGAAATGACTGCTTAGCTTCCCTTGAGATTGAGCACACCTTTGAGACCTTGGGTTAGTTGAGAAATATGAACCAAGTGAATGGTGAGTAAGTGTCTATCACTGGTTACTTGTCTTTCACTGGAAACATTAGGAATTCAAATTTGATGATGACTTGACTTGGACATGGATTAAAACTTGAAGGGTGTTGAGTTACTTTTACACTGTGCACAAGATTCTTATGCTTGAACCATACTTTACTTGTTTCCATGATCACGCTTGTTAATGAAACTTTTTGATAGAGTTAGGAAAGTGCACTGGGTTTTATGAATGTGTTGTAGAACATATGAATTTAGACTGCAGCATTTTGCTTGAGGACAAGCATAGGTTTAAGTCTGGGGGTGTGATGTGCGTAGATTATATACTCTTTTATGCATGTTTTTACGCACATTTACATACTTTGAGCAAGCTTGATCTATGCATTTTTATACTTCCAGCTTTCCTTTTAGCATATTTACTCTTTTGGTTCGGAGATCTGCTTTTTGTGCATTTTCTGTACACAGGAGTCGATTTGGTGAAGAATCTACATCTTTGGGCATGCATTGGAGGAAACGAAGGGAGAAAGCACCGGGCCGTGTACCTCACACGGCCCTGCACTGGTATGGAGCTCGGGCCGTGTAGAGTTTGGCACCAACAGAAGAGGAAGATGACATGGCCGTGTGAACCTCGCACGGCCATGTCAAGATTTGAAGCCAACCAGAGCAGAAGCCTTACAGGGCCGTGTGGATCTACACGGCCGTGTGAGACTTCTAGAGACCAAGCAGGTTGTGGCCGTGTGCACAACACGGCCGTGTAGCATTTCCAGAGAGCAGAAGGGTTCTGGCCGTGTGGAGTCACACGGCCGTGCAGCTTTGGCAGAGAGGGAACTGGACATGGCCGTGTGAATCTCACACGGCCGTGTCACGGGGCCGTGTGGTGCCCGATTCCCTCCTCTATTTAAACCCTTCTTCATGAATTGAAAGGGGATCTCTCCCCCTTTGGGAGAAGGCAAGATTTGGTGGTTTCCTCCCATTCTTGGGAGGATTTCTGGGTGATTCTAAGGGAGATCTCGACGATTTCGACTCCGGAGCGAGGATTGGATCCGAAGACGAGGCTTCTTCGTAGATAAGTTTTCTCTTTCCCCCTCTTCTTGATTTCTTGGATTGGGGATTTAAGAAATGCTTGTAATCTCTATTTCTTCGGGTTTTCTTCCTCGATTCATGGAGTAGATCTTGTATTCTTGGATTAAGGGAGTATTTGTATGGTGGATTGATGTAATCTCTTATGGATTTGCCATTTTCTTGTTTCAATGACATTGTCTTGCTTGTATCAATTAGATCTTGAATGATTAAAGGTGATTTGTGCTTAATTCTCATTCTTGATTGATTGTTTGGATTTCTTGTGGACTTTGTAAAGATAAACTCTCACACGATCATCCGAGGGATCCACGTGACAGGTGCAAGCCCGTGTAAGGACGTTTGAGAGATAATCTTGAAGAGGAAATGGGAATATTCAAGAGAGTAGGATGGATCTTGTGATTAGTTTCTTGTATCTTGATAGATTAATAAGTTGTGGGCTTTTATGTTGATATCCGAGGAAGGCATAGTAATGGGTGCGCTTCTGTGTAAGGACAACGTAGGTTCATGTCTAATTAATCCTATTTAGATACATTTCTCAGTCCTTAGCCGGTTGTCTATTGCAAGAGAGAACCGACAACTTTCTACATGTTTGGCAATTGAGGGATAAGAATTGGTGAGCCATTTACATTCAAGAAATCTTACAAAGAAATCGAAACTCCTGGAATCTCCCTTTATCATAACCCAAAACTCTAAACTCTTGTTTGTTGGTCTTTAATATTAGATTTGTTTACCTTTACTTTGCTTTTAAAACGATTGGATAGTTGTTTAGCTAATTCGCATTGAGACATTTCTAGTGCTTATTCTAGTCCCTGTGGATACGATAATCTTTTATATTACTTACGACATTTCCGTACACTTGCGGAGAGTAACAGAGGACCAGCTAGTAAATAGCCCAGCTATCCCAAGTGTTCCACTTGTGGAAAATTTCACCCAGGAGTTTGTCGCAAGGGCACCCGAGGATGTTTCGAATGTGGCCAGGAGGGACATATGGCTAAACAATGCCCAAACAAGACCAGCTTTCCTCCACCACAACCGATTCAATACGAGGTCAAGCCAGCACAGTTGCACCAGATGCAGGCTGCTTTAGATGGTCCAC
Source organism: Zingiber officinale (assembly GCF_018446385.1). Taxonomy (NCBI): domain Eukaryota; kingdom Viridiplantae; phylum Streptophyta; class Magnoliopsida; order Zingiberales; family Zingiberaceae; genus Zingiber; species Zingiber officinale. The sequence goes on from NC_055990.1 coordinate 120,520,083, forward strand.
ACATCAGCCAAGGCAGACTGGAAGCCCCCTCAGCCGCGACAAATTCAAGGATCTACTCACTCACCAGAGAGGACGTAGCGAATGCCTCGACAGTTGTTACAGGTCAGATTAGTATTTTACAGCAAAGTGCAACTATCTTATTCGATACTAGGACAACCCATTCTTATATATCCAGGGCATTCGCCTAAAAGATAGCAATACCCCCAGAGGTATTCAGGGGTAAGTTTTTGACGATGCTACCTTCGGGAGAAATTATGGCATCTACGCACTGGCTTAGAGCAGTGCCAGTCATTATAGCAGACAGAGAGCTATTAGGCGATCTGATAGTGCTAGATATGGCTGACTACGATGTCATCATGGTAATGGACTTTCTGATCAAGTACGGTGCTTCCATAGAGTGCCGTAAACAGAGAGTTGTGTTCCAACCCGAAGCAGGAGTGCAGTTTGGATTCATCGGTGAACCAAAGAGGAAGGCCAAGAAATTTCTCTCAGCTCTGAAAGCACAGAAACTAATGGATTCAGGATGTATGGGATTCTTAGCACATGTAGTCAGTACCAGCCAAGACAATGACCGAAAGCTAGAGGAGGTCTGAGACGTATGTGACTACCCAGCAGTCTTTCCTAAGGAATTACCAGGCCTAGCACCAGACAGGGAGATAGAATTTGAGATAGAGCTCATACCCGGTACAAATCCCATCTCCAAAGCACCCTATCGCATGGCTCCGGCCGAACTGAAGGAACTTCATGAGTAATTGCAAGAGCTGCTCGACAAGGGCTTCATACGCTCTAGTCACTCACCATGGGGAGCACCTGTATTGTTCGTGAAGAAGAAGGACGGGAGCATGCGCCTATGTATAGATTACAGAGCACTAAACCAAGTCACGATTAAGAACAGGTATCCTCTTCCCAGAATAGATGACCTGTTTGATCAGTTAAAGGGAGCAGCAGTGTTCTCTAAAATAGACCTCAGATCGGGATATCACTAGGTGAAAGTTAAAGAAGGTGATATACCCAAGACGGCTTTCGGGACCAGATACGGACATTATGAGTTCGTAGTCATGCCCTTTGGCGTAATGAATGCTCCAGCTACTTTCATGGACCTCATGAACAGAGTATTCAGGGAATACTTAGATAAGTTTGTTATCGTGTTCATCGACGACATTCTTATCTATTCCAAAACTCAGGAAGAACATGCAGCGCACCTGAAAATAGTATTGCAGACCCTTCAGCAGAACCAGCTGTACGCCAAGTTCGCGAAATGTGAATTATGGCTTGATCAGGTAGCCTTTCTAGGTCACATCATCTCCAAAGATGGTATCATGGTAGACCCCAGTAAGATAGAAGTTGTGAGTAACTGAAAAAGACCCAAGAACGCCAGTGAAATCAGAAGCTTTTTGGGACTAGCAGGTTATTACAGAAAGTTCGTAGAGGATTTCTCCAGAATAGCCTCCCCACTGACAGCTCTTACCAGAAAGAATCGAAAATTTCAGTGGATAGAGGACTGTGAGAACAGCTTCAGCGAGCTAAAGAGGAGATTGACCAGTGCTCCCATTCTGACTCTATCAGAAAACACAGACAGCTTTGATATTTACAACGATGCCTCTAAATTGGGACTAGGAGCAATACTGATGCAAAATGGCAAGGTGATCGCCTACGCCTCCAGATAACTCAAGGACTATGAGAGGAACTACCCCACTCATGACCTTGAGCTTGCAGCAGTAGTATTAGCTCTCAAAATTTGGAGACATTACTTGTATGGAGCTCAGTGTAGAGTGTATACAGATCATCAGAGTCTGAAGTACTTCTTCACTCAGAAGGATTTGAATATGCGATAGCACAGATGGCTCAAACTGGTCAAGGACTACGATATAGACATGCTCTACCATCCAGGAAAAGCCAATAAGGTGGCAGATGCACTTAGCAGGAAGTCCAGTGCTGCCTTACTATCTCTAGCAGCCATGTCACCGTCCCTACAGAAGGAGATCACAGGTTTCAGTCTCGAACTTATAGTGAGACAGCTCTCTACCATGACATTAGAATCCACCTTACTTGATGACATCCAGACAGCTCAGGGACAGGATCCTGAAATTCAGAAAATCAAGCAAGGGCTAGCAGGATTAGAAAGTCGAGAGTTCAGGGTGTCCGAAAGTGGAGTACTACATTTTGGTGACAGACTTTGTGTTCCAGATCAGGAGGAACTACGGAGGAAGATCCTAGACGAGACTCACAGGACTCCTTATGCGATGCATCCTGGCTCCACCAAGATGTACCAAGACCTAAAGAAACATTTTTGGTGGCCGGGGATGAAAAGAGACATCACTAGACATGTCAGTACCTGTCTGACCTGCCAGAGGGTCAAGGTAGAACATCAGAGACCAGGAGGAGTTCTGCAGCCCATTCAGATCCCAGAATGGAAGTGGGAGGATATTTCTATGGATTTCATAGGGGGATTACCCAGAACCACGAATGGTTTTGATGTCATCTGGGTAATAGTCGATAGATTGACTAAATCAGCCCACTTCTTAGCTATTAGGATATCCTACTCCATGGAACAGCTAGCTCAGTTGTATCTCAAGGAGATTGTTAGATTACATGGAGTTCCACGGACCATCATTTCAGACAGAGACAGCAGATTCACATCACACTTCTGGGAGTGTGTACAGTCAGCGTTGGGCACTAAGTTAAAATTTAGCACAGCTTTCCATCCTCAGACAGATGGTCAGACGGAGCGGGTGAATCGGATACTCGAAGACATGCTCCGAGCGTGTGCCCTAGACTTTAAAGGAAGTTGGTGTAAATATCTGAGTTTGGCAGAATTTGCATACAACAACAGCTATAAGGCCACTATCGGTATGACACCTTACGAAGCTCTCTATGGGCG